>NC_091169.1:1830367-1947867 GCF_040958095.1 Procambarus clarkii
TAGATAATCTCTCGCGAAATGTAACGCCACGAAATCCGTGAACAACTTGCGAGGACACAGCCACTAATTTGGCTGGCTTCTATATTAGCGCGTCATTTCACGAAATAACACACCACCAAATCTGTGGGTGTACATGAAACCGCTGACTAAGGCTGATCTGAACTGAGCGGGGCTCGTGAACTCGCACGAGTCAACGCCGCCGTCTTAACTGGCTTTGTTTAAATAACACTGCACTAGTATAGTTAATGAATCCACTGGTTAACTGGTTCATCCGGTACTAAGATGACCAAATGTGGGTTCATAGGACCAAATATTCCGGTTCCGAAGGTCCAAATAATGTGGTAACCGACCTGTGAGATTTATATTTATTTAATTTATATGAATTTATATTTACGTTAATTTATATACTTCGATAGCAATTTGTATAATGATAAGTGGACTGTATTTCTGCAATAATCTCATAATCTCACAAATCTGTCCTCTACACCATTAGGGGGGGTTTATATTTAATATATGCAGCCAATCAAACTACAGAATTAACTACATACATTGAAGAGGTTCCTTATCTTATAGTACAGCAGGTTAGTCCACCAGGTATAACTAGGGTGTAGACACCAAATTATCCTCTTGAGGTAGCTTCCATCACCCAGTAACTGGTGCACAAATCTTCCTCGTCTTGACCTGTCAAAAAGGCGCTAACTGTGAAGCCAGAAACCTATATATGACAAGTATTACAGAGAAAACTGTACATGAAACATGAAGACCTGGCTTAATTACCTTTAGTTTGAGGCTTCCAGTGCTCTAAAGGGCTCACCCTTATAATGACTTAATGGCCATAAATGAAGATACATGGGTTTCGGAAAGAACACTTAACTTGAATTTGTAGACAGCGTGTGAAAATGGTACACCTTTGGTTTCCATAACACTACGTCCAAGTAAAATTAACAGGAGCCGAATTTGCTCCCGTGTGAGCCTCTGGTCTAGTACAAAACAATGGCTGCCCTCCTTCCTCACTCTGACGCCTGGCTTACATTGTCCACATTTCAGAAAAGTGATAGAAGGGTCACATTACTCTACTTTAATATTGATAATTAAGTTAATTTATATGAGATGTTTTATGATGGTAAAGTCCAAAGACTAATGTATTTAAGAATAATTCCCAGCAGAATAGCTGGTGAATTTAATAGTATGTGGTGATGATATCCCGTTTTCTTTAGATGGTAATTCCACTACAAGTTACGTTTTCTATGGGTAACTTGTGGGTAATACAGCTTATTATCTGTATGATTATTAAATGGTGTCGGATTTTCCGACACTTAGCGTGGTGTTCACTATCCTTGGAGTTGTGTTTACTTTCCAAGGCGTGGTATTCACTATCCTTGGGCGTGGTGTTCACTATCCTTAGCGTGGTGTTCACTATCTTAGCGTGGTGTTCACAACCCTTGCCGTGGTATTCACTACCCTTGGCGTGGTGTTCACTACCCTTAGCGTGATGTTCACTGAACTTGCCGTGGTGGTTCACTACCCATGGCGTGGTGTTCATACCCATGGCGTGGTGTTCACTACCCTTGGCGTGGTGATCACTACCCTTGCATGTTCTTCACTACCCTTGACGTGGTGTTCACTACCCTTGCCGCCATGTTTACTACCCTTGGTGTGTGTTCACTACCCTTAACGTGGTGTTCACTACTCTTGGCGTGGTGTTCACTACCCTTAACGTGGTGTTCACTACCCATGACGTCATGTTCACTACCCTTGGCGTGGGTTCACTAACCTTGGCGTGGTGTTCACCACTCTTGTGTGGTGTTCACTGCCCTTCGCGTGGTGTTCACTACCCATGGCATGGTGTTCACTACCCATGGCGTGGTGTTTACTACCCTTGGCGTGGTGTTCACTATCCTTAGCGTGGTGTTCACTATCCTTGGAGTTGTGTTTACTATCAGGCGTTGTATTCACTATCCTTGGCGTAATGTTCACTATCCATAGCGTGGTGTTCACTATCCTTAGCGTGGTGTTCACAACCCTTGCCGTGGTATTCACTACCCTTGGCGTGGTGTTCACTACCCTTAGCGTGATGTTCACTGAACTTGCCGTGGTGTTCACTACCCATGGCGTGGTGTTCACTACCCATGGCGTGGTGTTCACTACCCTTGGCGTGGTGATCACTACCCTTGGCATGTTCTTCACTACCCTTGACGTGGGTTCACTACCCTTGCCGCCATGTTTACTACCCTTGGTGTGGTGTTCACTACCCTTAACGTGGTGTTCACTACTCTTGGCGTGGTGTTCACTACCCTTAATGTGGTGTTCACTACCCATGACGTCATGTTCACTACCCTTGGCGTGGGGTTCACTAACCTTGGTGTGGTGTTCACCACTCTTGGCGTGGTGTTCACTGCCCTTCGCGTGGTGTTCACTACCCATGGCATGGTGTTCACTACCATGGCGTGGTGTTTACTACCCTTGGCGTGGTGTTCACTATCCTTAGCGTGGTGTTCACTATCCTTGGAGTTGTGTTACTTTCCAAGGCGTGGTATTCACTATCCTTGGCGTGGGTTCACTATCCTTAGCGTGGTGTTCACTATCCTTAGCGTGGTGTTCACAACCCTTGCCGTGGTATTCACTACCCTTGGCGTGGTGTTCACTACCCTTAGCGTGATGTTCACTGAACTTGCCGTGGTGTTCACTACCCATGGCGTGGTGTTCACTACCCATGGCGTGGTGTTCACTACCCTTGGCGTGGTGATCACTACCCTTGGCATGTTCTTCACTACCCTTGACGTGGTGTTCACTACCCTTGCCGCCATGTTTACTACCCTTGGTGTGGTGTTCACTACCCTTAACGTGGTGTTCACTACTCTTGGCGTGGTGTTCACTACCTTAACGTGGTGTTCACTACCCATGACGTCATGTTCACTACCCTTGGCGTGGGGTTCACTAACCTTGGCGTGGTGTTCACCACTCTTGGCGTGGTGTTCACTGCCCTTCGCGGGTGTTCACTACCCATGGCATGGTGTTCACTACCCATGGCGTGGTGTTTACTACCCTTGGCGTGGTGTTCACTATCCATAGCGTGGTGTTCCCTATCCTTGGAGTTGTGTTTACTATCCAAGGCGTGGTATTCACTATCCTTGGCGTGGTGTTCACTATCCTTAGCGTGGTGTTCACTATCCTTAGCGTGGTGTTCACAACCTTGTCGTGGTATTCACTACCCTTGGCGTGGTGTTCACTACCCTTAGCGTGATGTTCACTGAACTTGCCGTGGTGTTCACTACCCATGGCGTGGTGTTCACTACCCATGGCGTGGTGTTCACTACCGTTGGCGTGGTGATCACTACCCTTGGCATGTTCTTCACTACCCTTGACGTGGTGTTCACTACCCTTGCCGCCATGTTTACTACCCTTGGTGTGGTGTTCACTACCCTTAACGTGGTGTTCACTACTCTTGGCGTGGTGTTCACTACCCTTAACGTGGTGTTCACTACCCATGACGTCATGTTCACTACCCTTGGCGTGGGGTTCACTAACCTTGGCGTGGTGTTCACCACTCTTGGTGTGGTGTTCACTGCCCTTCGCGTGGTGTTCACTACCCATGGCATGGTGTTCACTACCCATGGCGTGGTGTTTACTACCTTGGCGTGGTGTTCACTATCCTTAGCGTGGTGTTCACTATCCTTGGAGTTGTATTTACTATCCAAGGCGTTGTATTCACTATCCTTGGCGTGGTGTTCACTATCCATAGCGTGGTGTTCACTATCCTTAGCGTGGTGTTCACAACCCTTGCCGTGGTATTCACTACCCTTGGCGTGGTGTTCACTACCCTTAGCGTGATGTTCACTGAACTTGCCGTGGTGTTCACTACCCATGGCGTGGTGTTCACTACCCATGGCGTGGTGTTCACTACCCTTGGCGTGGTGATCACTACCCTTGGCATGTTCTTCACTACCCTTGACATGGTGTTCACTACCCTTGCCGCCATGTTTACTACCCTTGGTGTGGTGTTCACTACCCTTAACGTGGTGTTCACTACTCTTGGCGTGGTGTTCACTACCCTTAACGTGGTGTTCACTACCCATGACGTCATGTTCACTACCCTTGGCGTGGGGTTCACTAACCTTGGTGTGGTGTTCACCACTCTTGGCGTGGTGTTCACTGCCCTTCGCGTGGTGTTCACTACCCATGGCATGGTGTTCACTACCCATGGCGTGGTGTTTACTACCCTTGGCGTGGTGTTCACTATCCTTAGCGTGGTGTTCACTATCCTTGGAGTTGTGTTTACTTTCCAAGGCGTGGTATTCACTATCCTTGGCGTGGTGTTCACTATCCTTAGCGTGGTGTTCACTATCCTTAGCGTGGTGTTCACAACCCTTGCCGTGGTATTCACTACCCTTGGCGTGGTGTTCACTACTCTTAGCGTGATGTTCACTGAACTTGCCGTGGTGTTCACTACCCATGGCGTGGTGTTCACTACCCATGGCGTGGTGTTCACTACCCTTGGCGTGGTGATCACTACCCTTGGCATGTTCTTCACTACCCTTGACGTGGTGTTCACTACCCTTGCCGCCATGTTTACTACCCTTGGTGTGGTGTTCACTACCCTTAACGTGGTGTTCACTACTCTTGGCGTGGTGTTCACTACCCTTAACGTGGTGTTCACTACCCATGACGTCATGTTCACTACCCTTGGCGTGGGGTTCACTAACCTTGGCGTGGTGTTCACCACTCTTGGCGTGGTGTTCACTGCCCTTCGCGTGGTGTTCACTACCCATGGCATGGTGTTCACTACCCATGGCGTGGTGTTTACTACCCTTGGCGTGGTGTTCACTATCCATAGCGTGGTGTTCCCTATCCTTGGAGTTGTGTTTACTATCCAAGGCGTGGTATTCACTATCCTTGGCGTGGTGTTCACTATCCTTAGCGTGGTGTTCACTATCCTTAGCGTGGTGTTCACAACCCTTGTCGTGGTATTCACTACCCTTGGCGTGGTGTTCACTACCCTTAGCGTGATGTTCACTGAACTTGCCGTGGTGTTCACTACCCATGGCGTGTGTTCACTACCCATGGCGTGGTGTTCACTACCTTGGCGTGGTGATCACTACCCTTGGCATGTTCTTCACTACCCTTGACGTGGTGTTCACTACCCTTGCCGCCATGTTTACTACCCTTGGTGTGGTGTTCACTACCCTTAACGTGGTGTTCACTACTCTTGGCGTGGTGTTCACTACCCTTAACGTGGTGTTCACTACCCATGACGTCATGTTCACTACCCTTGGCGTGGGGTTCACTAACCTTGGCGTGGTGTTCACCACTCTTGGTGTGGTGTTCACTGCCCTTCGCGTGGTGTTCACTACCCATGGCATGGTGTTCACTACCCATGGCGTGGTGTTTACTACCCTTGGCGTGGTGTTCACTATCCTTAGCGTGGTGTTCACTATCCTTGGAGTTGTTTTACTATCCAAGGCGTGTATTCACTATCCTTGGCGTGGTGTTCACTATCCTTAGCGTGGTGTTCACTATCCTTAGCGTGGTGTTCACAACCCTTGCGTGGTATTCACTACCCTTGGCGTGGTGTTCACTACCCTTAGCGTGATGTTCACTGAACTTGCCGTGGTGTTCACTACCCATGGCGTGGTGTTCACTACCCATGGCGTGGTGTTCACTACCCTTGGCGTGGTGATCACTACCCTTGGCATGTTCTTCACTACCCTTGACATGGTGTTCACTACCCTTGCCGCCATGTTTACTACCCTTGGTGTGGTGTTCACTACCCTTAACGTGGTGTTCACTACTTGGCGTGGTGTTCACTACCCTTAACGTGGTGTTCACTACCCATGACGTCATGTTCACTACCCTTGGCGTGGGGTTCACTAACCTTGGTGTGGTGTTCACCACTCTTGGCGTGGTGTTCACTGCCCTTCGCGTGGTGTTCACTACCCATGGCATGGTGTTCACTACCCATGGCGTGGTGTTTACTACCCTTGGCGTGGTGTTCACTATCCTTAGCGTGGTGTTCACTATCCTTGGAGTTGTGTTTACTTCCAAGGCGTGGTATTCACTATCCTTGGCGTGGTGTTCACTATCCTTAGCGTGGTGTTCACTATCCTTAGCGTGGTGTTCACAACCCTTGCCGTGGTATTCACTACCCTTGGCGTGGTGTTCACTACTTAGCGTGATGTTCACTGAACTTGCCGTGGTGTTCACTACCCATGGCGTGGTGTTCACTACCCATGGCGTGGTGTTCACTACCCTTGGCGTGGTGATCACTACCCTTGGCATGTTCTTCACTACCCTTGACGTGGTGTTCACTACCCTTGCCGCCATGTTTACTACCCTTGGTGTGGTGTTCACTACCCTTAACGTGGTGTTCACTACTCTTGGCGTGGTGTTCACTACCCTTAACGTGGTGTTCACTACCCATGACGTCATGTTCACTACCCTTGGCGTGGGGTTCACTAACCTTGGCGTGGTGTTCACCACTCTTGGCGTGGTGTTCACTGCCCTTCGCGTGGTGTTCACTACCCATGGCATGGTGTTCACTACCCATGGCGTGGTGTTACTACCCTTGGCGTGGTGTTCACTATCCTTAGCGTGGTGTTCACTATCCTTGGAGTTGTGTTTACTATCCAAGGCGTGGTATTCACTATCCTTGGCGTGGTGTTCACTATCCTTAGCGTGGTGTTCACTATCCTTAGCGTGGTGTTCACAACCCTTGCCGTGGTATTCACTACCCTTGGCGTGGTGTTCACTACCCTTAGCGTGATGTTCACTGAACTTGCCGTGGTGTTCACTACCCATGGCGTGGTGTTCACTACCCATGGCGTGGTGTTCACTACCCTTGGCGTGGTGATCACTACCCTTGGCATGTTCTTCACTACCCTTGACGTGGTGTTCACTACCCTTGCCGCCATGTTTACTACCCTTGGTGTGGTGTTCACTACCCTTAACGTGGTGTTCACTACTCTTGGCGTGGTGTTCACTACCTTAACGTGGTGTTCACTACCCATGACGTCATGTTCACTACCCTTGGCGTGGGGTTCACTAACCTTGGCGTGGTGTTCACCACTCTTGGCGTGGTGTTCACTGCCCTTCGCGTGGTGTTCACTACCCATGGCATGGTGTTCACTACCCATGGCGTGGTGTTTACTACCCTTGGCGTGGTGTTCACTATCCTTAGCGTGGTGTTCACTATCCTTGGAGTTGTGTTTACTTCCAAGGCGTGGTATTCACTATCCTTGGCGTGGTGTTCACTATCCTTAGCGTGGTGTTCACTATCCTTAGCGTGGTGTTCACAACCCTTGCCGTGGTATTCACTACCCTTGGCGTGGTGTTCACTACCCTTAGCGTGATGTTCACTGAACTTGCCGTGGTGTTCACTACCCATGGCGTGGTGTTCACTACCCATGGCGTGGTGTTCACTACCCTTGGCTGGTGATCACTACCCTTGGCATGTTCTTCACTACCCTTGACGTGGTGTTCACTACCCTTGCCGCCATGTTTACTACCCTTGGTGTGGTGTTCACTACCCTTAACGTGGTGTTCACTACTCTTGGCGTGGTGTTCACTACCCTTAACGTGGTGTTCACTACCCATGACGTCATGTTCACTACCCTTGGCGTGGGGTTCACTAACCTTGGCGTGGTGTTCACCACTCTTGGCGTGGTGTTCACTGCCCTTCGCGTGGTGTTCACTACCCATGGCATGGTGTTCACTACCCATGCGTGGTGTTTACTACCCTTGGCGTGGTGTTCACTATCCATAGCGTGGTGTTCCCTATCCTTGGAGTTGTGTTTACTATTCCAAGGCGTGGTATTCACTATCCTTGGCGTGGTGTTCACTATCCTTAGCGTGGTGTTCACTATCCTTAGCGTGGTGTTCACAACCCTTGTCGTGGTATTCACTACCCTTGGCGTGGTGTTCACTACCCTTAGCGTGATGTTCACTGAACTTGCCGTGGTGTTCACTACCCATGGCGTGGTGTTCACTACCCATGGCGTGGTGTTCACTACCCGTTGGCGTGGTGATCACTACCCTTGGCATGTTCTTCACTACCCTTGACGTGGTGTTCACTACCCTTGCCGCCATGTTTACTACCCTTGGTGTGGTGTTCACTACCCTTAACGTGGTGTTCACTACTCTTGGCGTGGTGTTCACTACCCTTAACGTGGTGTTCACTACCCATGACGTCATGTTCACTACCCTTGGCGTGGGGTTCACTAACCTTGGCGTGGTGTTCACTACCCTTGGCGTGGTGTTCACTGCCCTTCGCGTGGTGTTCACTACCCATGGCATGGTGTTCACTACCCATGGCGTGGTGTTTACTACCCTTGGCGTGGTGTTCACTATCCTTAGCGTGGTGTTCACTATCCTTGGAGTTGTATTTACTATCCAAGGCGTTGGTATTCACTATCCTTGGCGTGGTGTTCACTATCCATTAGCGTGGTGTTCACTATCCTTAGCGTGGTGTTCACAACCCTTGCCGTGGTATTCACTACCCTTGGCGTGGTGTTCACTACCCCTTAGCGTGATGTTCACTGAACTTGCCGTGGTGTTCACTACCCATGGCGTGGTGTTCACTACCCATGGCGTGGTGTTCACTACCCTTGGCGTGGTGATCACTACCCTTGGCATGTTCTTCACTACCCTTGACATGGTGTTCACTACCCTTGCCGCCATGTTTACTACCCTTGGTGTGGTGTTCACTACCCTTAACGTGGTGTTCACTACTCTTGGCGTGGTGTTCACTACCCTTAACGTGGTGTTCACTACCCATGACGTCATGTTCACTACCCTTGGCGTGGGGTTCACTAACCTTGGCTGTGGTGTTCACCACTCTTGGCGTGGTGTTCACTGCCCTTCGCGTGGTGTTCACTACCCATGGCATGGTGTTCACTACCCATGGCGTGGTGTTTACTACCCTTGGCGTGGTTGTTCACTATCCTTAGCGTGGTGTTCACTATCCTTGGAGTTGTGTTTACTATCCAAGGCGTGGTATTCACTATCCTTGGCGTGGTGTTCACTATCCCTTAGCGTGGTGTTCACTATCCTTAGCGTGGTGTTCACAACCCTTGCCGTGGTATTCACTACCCTTGGCGTGGTGTTCACTACTCCTTAGCGTGATGTTCACTGAACTTGCCGTGGTGTTCACTACCCATGGCGTGGTGGTTCACTACCCATGGCGTGGTGTTCACTACCCTTGGCGTGGTGATCACTACCCTTGGCATGTTCTTCACTACCCTTGACGTGGTGTTCACTACCCTTGCCGCCATGTTTACTACCCTTGGTGTGGTGTTCACTACCCTTAACGTGGTGTTCACTACTCTTGGCGTGGTGTTCACTACCCTTAACGTGGTGTTCACTACCCATGACGTCATGTTCACTACCCTTGGCGTGGGGTTCACTAACCTTGGCGTGGTGTTCACCACTCTTGGCGTGGTGTTCACTGCCCTTCGCGTGGTGTTCACTACCCATGGCATGGTGTTCACTACCCATGGCGTGGTGTTTACTACCCTTGGCGTGGTGTTCACTATCCTTAGCGTGGTGTTCCCTATCCTTGGAGTTGTGTTTACTATCCAAGGCGTGGTATTCACTATCCTTGGCGTGGTGTTCACTATCCTTAGCGTGGTGTTCACTATCCTTAGCGTGGTGTTCACAACCCTTGCCGTGGTATTCACTACCCTTGGCGTGGTGTTCACTACCCTTAGCGTGATGTTCACTGAACTTGCCGTGGTGTTCACTACCCATGGCGTGTGTTCACTACCCATGGCGTGGTGTTCACTACCCTTGGCGTGGTGATCACTACCCTTGGCATGTTCTTCACTACCCTTGACGTGGTGTTCACTACCCCTTGCCGCCATGTTTACTACCCTTGGTGTGGTGTTCACTACCCTTAACGTGGTGTTCACTACTCTTGGCGTGGTGTTCACTACCCTTAACGTGGTGTTCACTACCCATGACGTCATGTTCACTACCCTTGCGTGGGGTTTCACTAACCTTGGCGTGGTGTTCACCACTCTTGGCGTGGTGTTCACTGCCCTTCGCGTGGTGTTCACTACCCATGGCATGGTGTTCACTACCCATGGCGTGGTGTTTACTACCCTTGGCGTGGTGTTCACTATCCTTAGCGTGGTGTTCACTATCCTTGGAGTTGTGTTTACTATCCAAGGCGTGGTATTCACTATCCTTGGCGTGGTGTTCACTATCCTTAGCGTGGTGTTCACTATCCTTAGCGTGGTGTTCACAACCCTTGCCGTGGTATTCACTACCCTTGGCGTGGTGTTCACTACCCTTAGCGTGATGTTCACTGAACTTGCCGTGGTGTTCACTACCCATGGCGTGGTGTTCACTACCCATGGCGTGGTGTTCACTACCCTTGGCGTGGTGATCACTACCCTTGGCATGTTCTTCACTACCCTTGACGTGGTGTTCACTACCCTTGCCGCCATGTTTACTACCCTTGGTGTGGTGTTCACTACCCTTAACGTGGTGTTCACTACTCTTGGCGTGGTGTTCACTACCCTTAACGTGGTGTTCACTACCCATGACGTCATGTTCACTACCCTTGGCGTGGGGTTCACTAACCTTGGCGTGGTGTTCACCACTCTTGGCGTGGTGTTCACTGCCCTTCGCGTGGTGTTCACTACCCATGGCATGGTGTTCACTACCCATGGCGTGGTGTTTACTACCCTTGGCGTGGTGTTCACTATCCTTAGCGTGGTGTTCACTATCCTTGGAGTTGTGTTTACTATCCAAGGCGTGGTATTCACTATCCTTGGCGTGGTGTTCACTATCCTTAGCGTGGTGTTCACTATCCTTAGCGTGGTGTTCACAACCCTTGCCGTGGTATTCACTACCCTTGGCGTGGTGTTCACTACCCTTAGCGTGATGTTCACTGAACTTGCCGTGGTGTTCACTACCCATGGCGTGGTGTTCACTACCCATGGCGTGGTGTTCACTACCCTTGGCGTGGTGATCACTACCCTTGGCATGTTCTTCACTACCCTTGACGTGGTGTTCACTACCCTTGCCGCCATGTTTACTACCCTTGGTGTGGTGTTCACTACCCTTAACGTGGTGTTCACTACTCTTGGCGTGGTGTTCACTACCCTTAACGTGGTGTTCACTACCCATGACGTCATGTTCACTACCCTTGGCGTGGGGTTCACTAACCTTGGCGTGGTGTTCACCACTCTTGGCGTGGTGTTCACTGCCCTTCGCGTGGTGTTCACTACCCATGGCATGGTGTTCACTACCCATGGCGTGGTGTTTACTACCCTTGGCGTGGTGTTCACTATCCATTAGCGTGGTGTTCCCTATCCTTGGAGTTGTGTTTACTATCCAAGGCGTGGTATTCACTATCCTTGGCGTGGTGTTCACTATCCTTAGCGTGGTGTTCACTATCCTTAGCGTGGTGTTCACAACCCTTGCCGTGGTATTCACTACCCTTGGCGTGGTGTTCACTACCCTTAGCGTGATGTTCACTGAACTTGCCGTGGTGTTCACTACCCATGGCGTTGTGTTCACTACCCATGGCGTGGTGTTCACTACCCTTGGCGTGGTGATCACTACCCTTGGCATGTTCTTCACTACCCTTGACGTGGTGTTCACTACCCTTGCCGCCATGTTTACTACCCTTGGTGTGGTGTTCACTACCCTTAACGTGGTGTTCACTACTCTTGGCGTGGTGTTCACTACCCTTAACGTGGTGTTCACTACCCATGACGTCATGTTCACTACCCTTGGCGTGGGGTTCACTAACCTTGGCGTGGTGTTCACCACTCTTGGCGTGGTGTTCACTGCCCTTCGCGTGGTGTTCACTACCCATGGCATGGTGTTCACTACCCATGGCGTGGTGTTTACTACCCTTGGCGTGGTGTTCACTATCCCTTAGCGTGGTGTTCACTATCCTTGGAGTTGTGTTTACTATCCAAGGCGTTGTATTCACTATCCTTGGCGTGGTGTTCACTATCCATTAGCGTGGTGTTCACTATCCTTAGCGTGGTGTTCACAACCCTTGCCGTGGTATTCACTACCCTTGGCGTGGTGTTCACTACCCTTAGCGTGATGTTCACTGAACTTGCCGTGGTGTTCACTACGCATGGCGTGGTGTTCACTACCCATGGCGTGGTGTTCACTACCCTTGGCGTGGTGATCACTACCCTTGGCATGTTCTTCACTACCCTTGACGTGGTGTTCACTACCCTTGCCGCCATGCTTTACTACCCTTGGTGTGGTGTTCACTACCCTTAACGTGGTGTTCACTACTCTTGGCGTGGTGTTCACTACCCTTAACGTGGTGTTCACTACCCATGACGTCATGTTCACTACCCTTGGCGTGGGGTTCACTAACCTTGGTCGTGGTGTTCACCACTCTTGGCGTGGTGTTCACTGCCCTTCGCGTGGTGTTCACTACCCATGGCATGGTGTTCACTACCCATGGCGTGGTGTTTACTACCCTTGGCGTGGTGTTCACTATCCTTAGCGTGGTGTTCACTATCCTTGGAGTTGTGTTTACTTTCCAAGGCGTGGTATTCACTATCCTTGGCGTGGTGTTCACTATCCTTAGCGTGGTGTTCACTATCCTTAGCGTGGTGTTCACAACCCTTGCCGTGGTATTCACTACCCTTGGCGTGGTGTTCACTACCCTTAGCGTGATGTTCACTGAACTTGCCGTGGTGTTCACTACCCATGGCGTGGTGTTCACTACCCATGGCGTGGTGTTCACTACCCTTGGCGTGGTGATCACTACCCTTGGCATGTTCTTCACTACCCTTGACGTGGTGTTCACTACCCTTGCCGCCATGTTTACTACCCTTGGTGTGGTGTTCACTACCCTTAACGTGGTGTTCACTACTCTTGGCGTGGTGTTCACTACCCTTAACGTGGTGTTCACTACCCATGACGTCATGTTCACTACCCTTGGCGTGGGGTTCACTAACCTTGGCGTGGTGTTCACCACTCTTGGCGTGGTGTTCACTGCCCTTCGCGTGGTGTTCACTACCCATGGCATGGTGTTCACTACCCATGTCGTGGTGTTTACTACCCTTGGCGTGGTGTTCACTATCCATAGCGTGGTGTTCCCTATCCTTGGAGTTGTGTTTACTATCCAAGGCGTGGTATTCACTATCCTTGGCGTGGTGTTCACTATCCTTAGCGTGGTGTTCACTATCCTTAGCGTGGTGTTCACAACCCTTGCCGTGGTATTCACTACCCTTGGCGTGGTGTTCACTACCCTTAGCGTGATGTTCACTGAACTTGCCGTGGTGTTCACTACCCATGGCGTTGTGTTCACTACCTATGGCGTGGTGTTCACTACCCTTGGCGTGGTGATCACTACCCTTGGCATGTTCTTCACTACCCTTGACGTGGTGTTCACTACCCTTGCCGCCATGTTTACTACCCTTGGTGTGGTGTTCACTACCCTTAACGTGGTGTTCACTACTCTTGGCGTGGTGTTCACTACCCTTAACGTGGTGTTCACTACCCATGACGTCATGTTCACTACCCTTGGCGTGGGGTTCACTAACCTTGGCGTGGTGTTCACCACTCTTGGCGTGGTGTTCACTGCCCTTCGCGTGGTGTTCACTACCCATGGCATGGTGTTCACTACCCATGGCGTTGTGTTTACTACCCTTGGCGTGGTGTTCACTATCCTTAGCGTGGTGTTCACTATCCTTGGAGTTGTGTTTACTAATCCAAGGCGTGGTATTCACTATCCTTGGCGTGGTGTTCACTATCCTTAGCGTGGTGTTCACTATCCTTAGCGTGGTGTTCACAACCCTTGCCGTGGTATTCACTACCCTTGGCGTGGTGTTCACTACCCTTAGCGTGATGTTCACTGAACTTGCCGTGGTGTTCACTACCCATGGCGTGGTGTTCACTACCCATGGCGTGGTGTTCACTACCCTTGGCGTGGTGATCACTACCCTTGGCATGTTCTTCACTACCCTTGACGTGGTGTTCACTACCCTTGCCGCCATGTTTACTACCCTTGGTGTGGTGTTCACTACCCTTAACGTGATGTTCACTACTCTTGGCGTGGTGTTCACTACCCTTAACGTGGTGTTCACTACCCATGACGTCATGTTCACTACCCTTGGCGTGGGGTTCACTAACCTTGGCGTGGTGTTCACCACTCTTGGCGTGGTGTTCACTGCCCTTCGCGTGGTGTTCACTACCCATGGCATGGTGTTCACTACCCATGGCGATGGTGTTTACTACCCTTGGCGTGGTGTTCACTATCCTTAGCGTGGTGTTCACTATCCTTGGAGTTGTGTTTACTATCCAAGGCGTGGTATTCACTATCCTTGGCGTGGTGTTCACTATCCTTAGCGTGGTGTTCACTATCCTTAGCGTGGTGTTCACAACCCTTGCCGTGGTATTCACTACCCTTGGCGTGGTGTTCACTACCCTTAGCGTGATGTTCACTGAACTTGCCGTGGTGTTCACTACCCATGGCGTGGTGTTCACTACCCATGGCGTGGTGTTCACTACCCTTGGCGTGGTGATCACTACCCTTGGCATGTTCTTCACTACCCTTGACGTGGTGTTCACTACCCTTGCCGCCATGTTTACTACCCTTGGTGTGGTGTTCACTACCCTTAACGTGGTGTTCACTACTCTTGGCGTGGTGTTCACTACCCTTAACGTGGTGTTCACTACCCATGACGTCATGTTCACTACCCTTGGCGTGGGGTTCACTAACCTTGGCGTGGTGTTCACCACTCTTGGCGTGGTGTTCACTACCCTTCGCGTGGTGTTCACTACCCATGGCATGGTGTTCACTACCCATGGCGTGGTGTTTACTACCCTTGGCGTGGTGTTCACTATCCTTAGCGTGGTGTTCACTATCCTTGGAGTTGTGTTTACTATCCAAGGCGTGGTATTCACTATCCTTGGCGTGGTGTTCACTATCCTTAGCGTGGTGTTCACTATCCTTAGCGTGGTGTTCACAACCCTTGCCGTGGTATTCACTACCCTTGGCGTGGTGTTCACTACCCTTAGCATGATGTTCACTGAACTTGCCGTGGTGTTCACTACCCATGGCGTGGTGTTCACTACCCTTGGCGTGGTGATCACTACCCTTGGCATGTTCTTCACTACCCTTGACGTGGTGTTCACTACCCTTGCCGCCATGTTTACTACCCTTTGGTGTGGCGTTCACTACCCTTAACGTGGTGTTCACTACTCTTGGCGTGGTGTTCACTACCCTTAACGTGGTGTTCACTACCCATGACGACATGTTCACTACCCTTGGCGTTAGGGTTCACTAACCTTGGCGTGGTGTTCACCACTCTTGGCGTGGTGTTCACTGCCCTTCGCGTGGTGTTCACTACCCATGGCATGGTGTTCACTACCCATGGCGTGGTGTTTACTACCCTTGGCGTGGTGTTCACTATCCATAGCGTGGTGTTCACTATCCTTGGCGTTGTGTTTACTATCCAAGGCGTGGTATTCACTATCCTTGGCGTGGTGTTCACTATCCTTAGCGTGGTGTTCACTATCCTTAGCGTGGTGTTCACAACCCTTGCCGTGGTATTCACTACCCTTGGCGTGGTGTTCACTACCCTTAGCGTGATGTTCACTGAACTTGCCGTGGTGTTCACTACCCATGGCGTTGTGTTCACTACCCATGGCGTGGTGTTCACTACCCTTGGCGTGGTGATCACTACCCTTGGCATGTTCTTTACTACCCTTGACGTGGTGTTCACTACCCTTGCCGCCATGTTTACTACCCTTGGTGTGGTGTTCACTACCCTTAACGTGGTGTTCACTACTCTTGGCGTGGTGTTCACTACCCTTAACGTGGTGTTCACTACCCATGACGTCATGTTCACTACCCTTGGCGTGGGGTTCACTAACCTTGGCGTGGTGTTCACCACTCTTGGCGTGGTCTTCACTGCCCTTCGCGTGGTGTTCACTACCCATGGCATGGTGTTCACTACCCATGGCGTGGTGTTTACTACCCTTGGCGTGGTGTTCACTATCCTTAGCGTGGTGTTCACTATCCTTGGAGTTGTGTTTACTATCCAAGGCGTGGTATTCACTATCCTTGGCGTGGTGTTTACTATCCTTAGCGTGGTGTTCACTATCCTTAGCGTGGTGTTCACAACCCTTGCCGTGGTATTCACTACCCTTGGCGTGGTGTTCACTACCCTTAGCGTGATGTTCACTGAACTTGCCGTGGTGTTCACTACCCATGGCGTTGTGTTCACTACCCATGGCGTGGTGTTCACTACCCTTGGCGTGGTGATCACTACCCTTGGCATGTTCTTCACTACCCTTGACGTGGTGTTCACTACCCTTGCCGCCATGTTTACTACCCTTGGTGTGGTGTTCACTACCCTTAACGTGGTGTTCACTACTCTTGGCGTGGTGTTCACTACCCTTAACGTGGTGTTCACTACCCATGACGTCATGTTCACTACCCTTGGCGTGGGGTTCACTAACCTTGGCGTGGTGTTCACCACTCTTGGCGTGGTGTTCACTGCCCTTCGCGTGGTGTTCACTACCCATGGCATGGTGTTCACTACCCATGGCGTGGTGTTTACTACCCTTGGCGTGGTGTTCACTATCCATAGCGTGGTGTTCCCTATCCTTGGAGTTGTGTTTACTATCCAAGGCGTGGTATTCACTATCCTTGGCGTGGTGTTCACTATCCTTAGCGTGGTGTTCACTATCCTTAGCGTGGTGTTCACAACCCTTGCCGTGGTATTCACTACCCTTGGCGTGGTGTTCACTACCCTTAGCGTGATGTTCACTGAACTTGCCGTGGTGTTCACTACCCATGGCGTTGTGTTCACTACCCATGGCGTGGTGTTCACTACCCTTGGCGTGGTGATCACTACCCTTGGCATGTTCTTCACTACCCTTGACGTGGTGTTCACTACCCTTGCCGCCATGTTTACTACCCTTGGTGTGGTGTTCACTACCCTTAACGTGATGTTCACTACTCTTGGCGTGGTGTTCACTACCCTTAACGTGGTGTTCACTACCCATGACGTCATGTTCACTACCCTTGGCGTGGGGTTCACTAACCTTGGCGTGGTGTTCACCACTCTTGGCGTGGTGTTCACTGCCCTTCGCGTGGTGTTCACTACCCATGGCATGGTGTTCACTACCCATGGCGTGGTGTTTACTACCCTTGGCGTGGTGTTCACTATCCTTAGCGTGGTGTTCACTATCCTTGGAGTTGTGTTTACTATCCAAGGCGTGGTATTCACTATCCTTGGCGTGGTGTTCACTATCCTTAGCGTGGTGTTCACTATCCTTAGCGTGGTGTTCACAACCCTTGCCGTGGTATTCACTACCCTTGGCGTGGTGTTCACTACCCTTAGCGTGATGTTCACTGAACTTGCCGTGGTGTTCACTACCCATGGCGTGGTGTTCACTACCCATGGCGTGGTGTTCACTACCCTTGGCGTGGTGATCACTACCCTTGGCATGTTCTTCACTACCCTTGACGTGGTGTTCACTACCCTTGCCGCCATGTTTACTACCCTTGGTGTGGTGTTCACTACCCTTAACGTGGTGTTCACTACTCTTGGCGTGGTGTTCACTACCCTTAACGTGGTGTTCACTACCCATGACGTCATGTTCACTACCCTTGGCGTGGGGTTCACTAACCTTGGCGTGGTGTTCACCACTCTTGGCGTGGTGTTCACTGCCCTTCGCGTGGTGTTCACTACCCATGGCATGGTGTTCACTACCAATGGCGTGGTGTTTACTACCCTTGGCGTGGTGTTCACTATCCTTAGAGTGGTGTTCACTATCCTTGGAGTTGTGTTTACTATCCAAGGCGTGGTATTCACTATCCTTGGCGTGGTGTTCACTATCCTTAGCGTGGTGTTCACTATCCTTAGCGTGGTGTTCACAACCCTTGCCGTGGTATTCACTACCCTTGGCGTGGTGTTCACTACCCTTAGCGTGATGTTCACTGAACTTGCCGTGGTGTTCACTACCCATGGCGTGGTGTTCACTACCCATGGCGTGGTGTTCACTACCCTTGGCGTGGTGATCACTACCCTTGGCATGTTCTTCACTACCCTTGACGTGGTGTTCACTACCCTTGCCGCCATGTTTACTACCCTTGGTGTGGTGTTCACTACCCTTAACGTGGTGTTCACTATTCTTGGCGTGGTGTTCACTACCCTTAACGTGGTGTTCACTACCCATGACGTCATGTTCACTACCCTTGGCGTGGGGTTCACTAACCTTGGCGTGGTGTTCACCACTCTTGGCGTGGTGTTCACTGCCCTTCGCGTGGTGTTCACTACCCATGGCATGGTGTTCACTACCCATGGCGTGGTGTTTACTACCCTTGGCGTGGTGTTCACTATCCATAGCGTGGTGTTCCCTATCCTTGGAGTTGTGTTTACTATCCAAGGCGTGGTATTCACTATCCTTGGCGTGGTGTTCACTATCCTTAGCGTGGTGTTCACTATCCTTAGCGTGGTGTTCACAACCCTTGCCGTGGTATTCACTACCCTTGGCGTGGTGTTCACTACCCTTAGCGTGATGTTCACTGAACTTGCCGTGGTGTTCACTACCCATGGCGTGGTGTTCACTACCCATGGCGTGGTGTTCACTACCCTTGGCGTGGTGATCACTACCCTTGGCTTGTTCTTCACTACCCTTGACGTGGTGTTCACTACCCTTGCCGCCATGTTTACTACCCTTGGTGTGGTGTTCACTACCCTTAACGTGGTGTTCACTACTCTTGGCGTGGTGTTCACTACCCTTAACGTGGTGTTCACTACCCATGACGTCATGTTCACTACCCTTGGCGTGGGGTTCACTAACCTTGGCGTGGTGTTCACCACTCTTGGCGTGGTGTTCACTGCCCTTCGCGTGGTGTTCACTACCCATGGCATGGTGTTCACTACCCATGGTGTGGTGTTTACTACCCTTGGCATGGTGTTCACTATCCATAGCGTGGTGTTCCCTATCCTTGGAGTTGTGTTTACTATCCAAGGCGTGGTATTCACTATCCTTGGCGTGGTGTTCACTATCCTTAGCGTGGTGCTCACTATCCTTAGCGTGGTGTTCACAACCCTTGCCGTGGTATTCACTACCCTTGGCGTGGTGTTCACTACCCTTAGCGTGATGTTCACTGAACTTGCCGTGGTGTTCACTACCCATGGCGTTGTGTTCACTACCCATGGCGTGGTGGTCACTACCCTTAGCGTGGTGATCACTACCCTTGGCATGTTCTTCACTACCCTTGACGTGGTGTTCACTACCCTTGCCGCCATGTTTACTACCCTTGGTGTGGTGTTCACTACCCTTAACGTGGTGTTCACTACTCTTGGCGTGGTGTTCACTACCCTTAACGTGGTGTTCACTACCCATGACGTCATGTTCACTACCCTTGGCGTGGGGTTCACTAACCTTGGCGTGGTGTTCACCACTCTTGGCGTGGTGTTCACTGCCCTTCGCGTGGTGTTCACTACCCATGGCATGGTGTTCACTACCCATGGCGTGGTGTTTACTACCCTTGGCGTGGTGTTCACTATCCTTAGCGTGGTGTTCACTATCCTTGGAGTTGTGTTTACTATCCAAGGCGTGGTATTCACTATCCTTGGCGTGGTGTTCACTATCCTTAGCGTGGTGTTCACTATCCTTCGCGTGGTGTTCACAACCCTTGCGGTGGTATTCACTACCCTTGGCTTGGTGTTCACTACCCTTAGCGTGATGTTCACTGAACTTGCCGTAATGTTCACTACCCATGGCGTGGTGTTCACTACCCATGGCGTGGTGTTCACTACCCTTGGCGTGGTGATCACTACCCTTGGCATGTTCTTCACTACCCTTGACGTGGTGTTCACTACCCTTGCCGCCATGTTTACTACCCTTGGTGTGGTGTTCACTACACTTAACGTGGTGTTCACTACTCTTGGCGTGGTGTTCACTACCCTTAACGTGGTGTTCACTACCAATGACGTCATGTTCACTACCCTTGGCGTGGGGTTCACTAACCTTGGCGTGGTGTTCACCACTCTTGGCGTGGTGTTCACTGCCCTTCGCGTGGTGTTCACTACCCATGGCATGGTGTTCACTACCCATGGCGTGGTGTTTACTACCCTTGGCGTGGTGTTCACTATCCATAGCGTGGTGTTCCCTATCCTTGGAGTTGTGTTTACTATCCAAGGCGTGGTATTCACTATCCTTGGCGTGGTGTTCACTATCCTTAGCGTGGTGTTCACTATCCTTAGCGTGGTGTTCACAACCCTTGCCGTGGTATTCACTACCCTTGGCGTGGTGTTCACTACCCTTAGCGTGATGTTCACTGAACTTGCCGTGGTGTTCACTACAAGTTTGCGTGGTGTTCACTACCCATGGCGTGGTGTTCACTACCCTTGGCGTGGTGATCACTACCCTTGGCATGTTCTTCTCTACCCTTGACGTGGTGTTCACTACCCTTGCCGCCATGTTTACTACCCTTGGTGTGGTGTTCACTACCCTTAACGTGGTGTTCACTACTCTTGGCGTGGTGTTCACTACCCTTAACGTGGTGTTCACTACCCATGACGTCATGTTCACTACCCTTGGCGTGGGGTTCACTAACCTTGGCGTGGTGTTCACCACTCTTGGCGTGGTGTTCACTGCCCTTCGCGTGGTGTTCACTACCCATGGCATGGTGTTCACTACCCATGGCGTGGTGTTTACTACCCTTGGCGTGGTGTTCACTATCCTTAGCGTGGTGTTCACTATCCTTGGAGTTGTGTTTACTATCCAAGGGGTGGGTATTCACTATCCTTCGCGTGGTGTTCACTATCCTTAGCGTGGTGTTCACTATCCTTAGCGTGGTGTTCACAACCCTTGCCGTGGTATTCACTACCCTTGGCGTGGTGTTCACTACCCTTAGCGTGATGTTCACTGAACTTGTCGTGGTGTTCACTACCCATGGCGTGGTGTTCACTACCCATGGCGTGGTGTTCACTACCCTTGGCGTGGTGATCACTACCCTTGGCATGTTCTTCACTACCCTTGACGTGGTGTTCACTACCCTTGCCGCCATGTTTACTACTCTTGGTGTGGTGTTCACTACCCTTAACGTGGTGTTCACTACTCTTGGCGTGGTGTTCACTACCCTTAACGTGGTGTTCACTACCCATGACGTCATGTTCACTACCCTTAGCGTGGGGTTCACTAACCTTGGCGTGGTGTTCACCACTCTTGGCGTGGTGTTCACTGCCCTTCGCGTGGTGTTCACTACCCATGGCATGGTGTTCACTACCCATGGCGTGGTGTTTACTACCCTTGGCGTGGTGTTCACTATCCTTTGCGTGGTGTTCACTATCCTTGGAGTTGTGTTTACTATCCAAGGCGTGGTATTCACTATCCTTGGCGTGGTGTTCACTATCCTTAGCGTGGTGTTCACTATCCTTAGCGTGGTGTTCACAACCCTTGCCGTGGTATTCACTACCCTTGGCGTGGTGTTCACTACCCTTAGCGTGATGTTCACTGAACTTGCCGTGGTGTTCACTACCCATGGCGTGGTGTTCACTACCCATGGCGTGGTGTTCACTACCCTTGGCGTGGTGATCACTACCCTTGGCATGTTCTTCACTACCCCTGAAGTGGTGCTCACTACCCTTTCCGCCACGTTTACTACCCTTGGTGTGGTGTTCACTACCCTTAACGTGGTGTTCACTACTCTTGGCGTGGTGTTCACTACCCTTAACGTGGTGTTCACTACCCATGACGTCATGTTCACTACCCTTGGCGTGGGGTTCACTAACCTTGGCGTGGTGTTCACCACTCTTGGCGTGGTGTTCACTGCCCTTCGCGTGGTGTTCACTACCCATGGCATGGTGTTCACTACCCATGGCGTGGTGTTTACTACCCTTGGCGTGGTGTTCACTATCCATAGCGTGGGGTTCCCTATCCTTGGAGTTGTGTTTACTATCCAAGGCGTGGTATTCACTATCCTTGGCGTGGTGTTCACTATCCTTAGCGTGGTGTTCACTATCCTTAGCATGGTGTTCACAACCCTTGCCGTGGTATTCACTACCCTTGGCGTGGTGTTCACTACCCTTAGCGTGATGTTCACTGAACTTGCCGTGGTGTTCACTGCCCTTCGCGTGGTGTTCACCACCCATGGCATGGTGTTCACTACCCATGGCGCGGTGTTTACTACCCTTGGCGTGGTGTTCACTATCCTTAGCGTGGTGTTCACTATCCTTGGAGTTGTGTTTACTATCCAAGGCGTGGTATTCACTATCCTTGGCGTGGTGTTCACTATCCTTAGCGTGGTGTTCACTATCCTTAGCGTGGTGTTCACAACCCTTGCCGTGGTATTCACTACCCTTGGCGTGGTGTTCACTACCCTTAGCGTGATGTTCACTGAACTTGCCGTGGTGTTCACTACCCATGGCGTGGTGTTCACTACCCATGGCGTGGTGTTCACTACCCTTGGCGTGGTGATCACTACCCTTGGCATGTTCTTCACTACCCTTGACGTGGTGTTCAATACCCTTGCCGCCATGTTTACTACCCTTGGAGTGGTGTTCACTACCCTTAACGTGGTGTTCACTACTCTTGGCGTGGTGTTCACTACCCTTAACGTGGCGTTCACTACCCATGACGTCATGTTCGCTACCCTTGGCGTGGGGTTCACTAACCTTGGCGAGGTGTTCACCACTCTTGGCGTGGTGTTCACTGCCCTTCGCGTGGTGTTCACTACCCATGGCATGGTGTTCACTACCCATGGCGTGGTGTTTACTACCCTTGGCGTGGTGTTCACTATCCTTAGCGTGGTGTTCACTATCCTTGGAGTTGTGTTTACTATCCAAGGCGTGGTATTCACTATCCTTGGCGTGGTGTTCACTATCCTTAGCGTGGTGTTCACTATCCTTAGCGTGGTGTTCACAACCCTTGCCGTGGTATTCACTACCCTTGGCGTGGTGTTCACTACCCTTAGCGTGATGTTCACTGAACTTGCCGTGGTGTTCACTACCCATGGCGTGGTGTTCACTACCCATGGCGTGGTGTTCACTACCCTTGGCGTGGTGATCACTACCCTTGGCATGTTCTTCACTACCCTTGACGTGGTGTTCACTACCCTTGCCGCCACGTTTACTACCCTTGGTGTGGTGTTCACTACCCTTAACGTGGTGTTCACTACTCTTGGCGTGGTGTTCACTACCCTTAACGTGGTGTTCACTACCCATGACGTCATGTTCACTACCCTTGGCGTGGGGTTCACTAACCTTGGCGTGGTGTTCACCACTCTTGGCGTGGTGTTCACTGCCCTTCGCGTGGTGTTCACTACCCATGGCATGGTGTTCACTACCCATGGCGTGGTGTTTACTACCCTTGGCGTGGTGTTCACTATCCATAGCGTGGTGTTCCCTTTCCTTGGAGTTGTGTTTACTATCCAAGGCGTGGTATTCACTATCCTTGGCGTGGTGTTCACTATCCTTAGCGTGGTGTTCACTATCCTTAGCGTGGTGTTCACAACCCTTGCCGTGGTATTCACTACCCTTGGCGTGGTGTTCACTACCCTTAGCGTGATGTTCACTGAACCTGCCGTGGTGTTCACTACCCATGGCGTTGTGTTCACTACCCATGGCGTGGTGTTCACTACCGTTGGCGTGGTGATCACTACCCTTGGCATGTTCTTCACTACCCTTGACGTGGTGTTCACTACCCTTGCCGCCATGTTTACTACCCTTGGTGTGGTGTTCACTACCCTTAACGTGGTGTTCACTACTCTTGGCGTGGTGTTCACTACCCTTAACGTGGTGTTCACTACCCATGACGTCATGTTCACTACCCTTGGCGTGGGGTTCACTAACCTTGGCGTGGTGTTCACCACTCTTGGCGTGGTGTTCACTGCTCTTCGCGTGGTGTTCACTACCCATGGCATGGTGTTCACTACCCATGGCGTGGTGTTTACTACCCTTGGCGTGGTGTTCACTATCCTTAGCGTGGTGTTCACTATCCTTGGAGTTGTGTTTAGTATCCAAGGCGTGGTATTCACTATCCTTGGCGTGGTGTTCACTATCCTTACCGTGGTGTTCACTATCCTTAGCGTGGTGTTCACAACCCTTGCCGTGGTATTCACTACCCTTGGCGTGGTGTTCACTACCCTTAGCGTGATGTTCACTGACTTTGCCGTGGTGTTCACTACCCATGGCGTGGTGTTCACTACCCTTGGCGTGGTGATCACTACCCTTGGCATGTTCTTCACTACCCTTGACGTGGTGTTCACTACCCTTGCCGCCATGTTTACTACCCTTGGTGTGGTGTTCACTACCCTTAACGTGGTGTTCACTACTCTTGGCGTGGTGTTCACTACCCTTAACGTGGCGTTCACTACCCATGACGTCATGTTCACTACCCTTGGCGTGGGGTTCACTAACCTTGGCGTGGTGTTCACCACTCTTGGCGTGGTGTTCACTGCCCTTCGCGTGGTGTTCACTACCCATGGCATGGTGTTCACTACCCATGGCGTGGTGTTTACTACCCTTGGCGTGGTGTTCACTATCCTTAGCGTGGTGTTCACTATCCTTGGAGTTGTGTTTACTATCCAAGGCGTGGTATTCACTATCCTTGGCGTGGTGTTCACTATCCTTAGCGTGGTGTTCACTATCCTTAGCGTGGTGTTCACAATCCTTGCCGTGGTATTCACTACCCTTGGCGTGGTGTTCACTACCCTTAGCGTGATGTTCACTGAACTTGCCGTGGTGTTCATTACCCATGGCGTGGTGTTCAGTACCCATGGCGTGGTGTTCACTACCCTTGGCGTGGTGATCACTACCCTTGGCATGTTCTTCACTACCCTTGACGTGGTGTTCACTACCCTTGCCGCCATGTTTACTACCGTTGGTGTGGTGTTCACTACCCTTAACGTGGTGTTCACTACTCTTGGCGTGGTGTTCACTACCCTTAACGTGGTGTTCACTACCCATGACGTCATGTTCACTACCCTTGGCGTGGGGTTCACTAACCTTGGCGTGGTGTTCACCACTCTTGGCGTGGTGTTCACTGCCCTTCGCGTGGTGTTCACTACCCATGGCATGGTGTTCACTACCCATGGCGTGGTGTTTACTACCCTTGGCGTGGTGTTCACTATCCTTAGCGTGGTGTTCACTATCCTTTGAGTTGTGTTTACTATCCAAGGCGTGGTATTCACTATCCTAGGCGTGGTGTTCACTATCCTTAGCGTGGTGTTCACTATCCTTAGCGTGGTGTTCACAACCCTTGCCGTGGTATTCACTACCCTTGGCGTGGTGTTCACTACCCTTAGCGTGATGTTCACTGAACTTGCCGTGGTGTTCACTATCCATGGCGTGGTGTTCACTACCCATGGCGTGGTGTTCACTACCCTTGGCGTGGTGATCACTACCCTTGGCATGTTCTTCACTACCCTTGACGTGGTGTTCACTACCCTTGCCGCCATGTTTACTACCCTTGGTGTGGTGTTCACTACCCTTAACGTGGTGTTCACTACTCTTGGCGTGGTGTTCACTACCCTTAACGTGGCGTTCACTACCCATGACGTCATTTTCGCTACCCTTGGCGTGGGGTTCACTAACCTTGGCGTGGTGTTCACCACTCTTGGCGTGGTGTTCACTGCCCTTCGCGTGGTGTTCACTACCCATAGCATGGTGTTCACTACCCATGGCGTGGTGTTTACTACCCTTGGCGTGGTGTTCACTATCCTTAGCGTGGTGTTCACTATCCTTGGAGTTGTGTTTACTATCCAAGGCGTGGTATTCACTATCCTTGGCGTGGTGTTCACTATCCTTAGCGTGGTGTTCACTATCCTTAGCGTGGTGTTCACAATCCTTGCCGTGGTATTCACTACCCTTGGCGTGGTGTTCACTACCCTTAGCGTGATGTTCACTGAACTTGCCGTGGTGTTCATTACCCATGGCGTGGTGTTCAGTACCCATGGCGTGGTGTTCACTACCCTTGGCGTGGTGATCACTACCCTTGGCATGTTCTTCACTACCCTTGACGTGGTGTTCACTACCCTTGCCGCCATGTTTACTACCGTTGGTGTGGTGTTCACTACCCTTAACGTGGTGTTCACTACTCTTGGCGTGGTGTTCACTACCCTTAACGTGGTGTTCACTACCCATGACGTCATGTTCACTACCCTTGGCGTGGGGTTCACTAACCTTGGCGTGGTGTTCACCACTCTTGGCGTGGTGTTCACTGCCCTTCGCGTGGTGTTCACTACCCATGGCATGGTGTTCACTACCCATGGCGTGGTGTTTACTACCCTTGGCGTGGTGTTCACTATCCTTAGCGTGGTGTTCACTATCCTTTGAGTTGTGTTTACTATCCAAGGCGTGGTATTCACTATCCTAGGCGTGGTGTTCACTATCCTTAGCGTGGTGTTCACTATCCTTAGCGTGGTGTTCACAACCCTTGCCGTGGTATTCACTACCCTTGGCGTGGTGTTCACTACCCTTAGCGTGATGTTCACTGAACTTGCCGTGGTGTTCACTATCCATGGCGTGGTGTTCACTACCCATGGCGTGGTGTTCACTACCCTTGGCGTGGTGATCACTACCCTTGGCATGTTCTTCACTACCCTTGACGTGGTGTTCACTACCCTTGCCGCCATGTTTACTACCCTTGGTGTGGTGTTCACTACCCTTAACGTGGTGTTCACTACTCTTGGCGTGGTGTTCACTACCCTTAACGTGGCGTTCACTACCCATGACGTCATTTTCGCTACCCTTGGCGTGGGGTTCACTAACCTTGGCGTGGTGTTCACCACTCTTGGCGTGGTGTTCACTGCCCTTCGCGTGGTGTTCACTACCCATAGCATGGTGTTCACTACCCATGGCGTGGTGTTTACTACCCTTGGCGTGGTGTTCACTATCCTTAGCATGGTGTTCACTATCCTTGGAGTTGTGTTTACTATCCAAGGCGTGGTATTCACTATCCTTGGCGTGGTGTTCACTATCCTTAGCGTGGTGTTCACTATCCTTAGCGTGGTGTTCACAACCCTTGCCGTGGTATTCACTACCCTTGGCGTGGTGTTCACTACCCTTAGCGTGATGTTCACTGAACTTGCCGTGGTGTTCACTACCCATGGCGTGGTGTTCACTACCCATGGCGTGGTGTTCACTACCCTTGGCGTGGTGATCACTACCCTTGGCATGTTCTTCACTACCCTTGACGTGGTGTTCACTACCCTTGCCGCCATGTTTACTACCCTTGGTGTGGTGTTCACTACCCTTAACGTGGTGTTCACTACTCTTGGCGTGGTGTTCACTACCCTTAACGTGGCGTTCACTACCCATGACGTCATGTTCACTACCCTTGGCGTGGGGTTCACTATCCTTGGCGTGGTGTTCACCACCCTTGGCGTGGTGTTCACTGCTCTTCGCGTGGTGTTCACTACCCATGGCTTGGTGTTCACTACCCATGACGTGGTGTTTACTACCCTTGGCGTGGTGTTCACTATCCTTAGCGTGGTGTTCACTATCCTTGGAGTTGTGTTTTCTATCCAAGGCGTGGTATTCACTATCCTTGGCGTGGTGTTCACTATCCTTAGCGTGGTGTTCACTATCCTTAGCGTGGTGTTCACAACCCTTGCCGTGGTATTCACTACCCTTGGCGTGGTGTTCACTACCCTTTGCGTGATGTTCACTGAACTTGCCGTGGTGTTCACTACCCATGGCGTGGTGTTCACTACCCATGGCGTGGTGTTCACTACCCTTGACGTGGTGATCACTACCCTTGGCATGTTCTTCACTACCCTTGACGTGGTGTTCACTACCCTTGCCGCCATGTTTACTACCCTTGGTGTGGTGTTCACTGCCCTTAACGTGGTGTTCACTACTCTTGGCGTGGTGTTCACTACCCTTAACGTGGCGTTCCCTACCCATGACGTCATGTTCACTACCCTTGGCGTGGGGTTCACTAACCTTGGCGTGGTGTTCACCACTCTTGGCGTGGTGTTCACTGCCCTTCGCGTGGTGTTCACTACCCATGGCATGGTGTTCACTACCCATGGCGTGGTGTTTACTACCCTTGGCGTGGTGTTCACTATCCTTAGCGTGGTGTTCACTATCCTTGGAGTTGTGTTTACTATCCAAGGCGTGGTATTCACTATCCTTGGCGTGGTGTTCACTATCCTTAGCGTGGTGTTCACTATCCTTAGCGTGGTGTTCACAACCCTTGCCGTGGTATTCACTACCCTTGGCGTGGTGTTCACTACCCTTAGCGGGATGTTCACTGAACTTGCCGTGGTGTTCACTACCCATGGCGTGGTGTTCACTACCCATGGCGTGGTGTTCACTACCCTTGGCGTGGTGATCACTACCCTTGTCATATTCTTCACTACCTTTGACGTGGTGTTCACTACCCTTGCCGCCATGTTTACTACCCTTGGTGTGGTGTTCACTACCCTTAACGTGGTGTTCACTACTCTTGGTGTGGTGTTCACTACCCTTAACGTGGTGTTCACTACCCATGACGTCATGTTCACTACCCTTGGCGTTGGGTTCACTAACCTTGGCGTGGTGTTCACCACTCTTGGCGTGATGTTCACTGCCCTTCGCGTGGTGTTCACTACCCATGGCATGGTGTTCACTACCCATGGCGTGGTGTTTACTACCCTTGGCGTGGTGTTCACTATCCTTAGCGTGGTGTTCACTATCCTTGGAGTTATGTTTACTATCCAAGGCGTGGTATTCACTATCCTTGGCGTGGTGTTCACTATCCTTAGCGTGGTGTTCACTATCCTTAGCGTGGTGTTCACAACCCTTGCCGTGGTATTCACTACCCTTGGCGTGGTGTTCACAACCCTTAGCGTGATGTTCACTGAACTTGCCGTGGTGTTCACTACCCATGGCGTGGTGTTCACTACCCATGGCTTGGTGTTCACTACCCTTGGCGTGGTGATCACTACCCTTGGCATGTTCTTCACTACCCTTGACGTGGTGTTCACTACCCTTGCCGCCATGTTTACTACCCTTGGTGTGGTGTTCACTACCCTTAACGTGGTGTTCACTACTCTTGGCGTGGTGTTCACTACCCTTAACGTGGTGTTCACTACCCATGATGTCATGTTCACTACCCTTGGCGTGGGGTTCACTAACCTTGGCGTGGGGTTCACTAACCTTGGCGTGGTGTTCACCACTCTTGGCGTGGTGTTCACTGCCCTTCGCGTGGTGTTCACTACCCATGGCATGGTGTTCACTACCCATGGCGTGGTGTTTACTACCCTTGGCGTGGTGTTCACTATCCTTAGCGTGGTGTTCACTATCCTTGGAGTTGTGTTTACTATCCAAGGCGTGGTATTCACTATCCTTGGCGTGGTGTTCACTATCCTTAGCGTGGTGTTCACTATCCTTAGCGTGGTGTTCACAACCCTTGCCGTGGTATTCACTACCCTTGGCGTGGTGTTCACTACCCTTAGCGGGATGTTCACTGAACTTGCCGTGGTGTTCACTACCCATGGCGTGGTGTTCACTACCCATGGCTTGGTGTTCACTACCCTTGGCGTGGTGATCACTACCCTTGTCATGTTCTTCACTACCTTTGACGTCGTGTTCACTACCCTTGCCGCCATGTTTACTACCCTTGGTGTGGTGTTCACTACCCTTAACGTGGTGTTCACTACTCTTGGCGTGGTGTTCACTACCCTTAACGTGGTGTTCACTACCCATGACGTCATGTTCACTACCCTTGGCGTGGGGTTCACTAACCTTGGCGTGGTGTTCACCACTCTTGGTGTGGTGTTCACTGCCCTTCGCGTGGTGTTCACTACCCATGGCATGGTGTTCACTACCCATGGCGTGGTGTTTACTACCCTTGGCGTGGTGTTCACTATCCTTAGCGTGGTGTTCACTATCCTTGGAGTTGTGTTTACTATCCAAGGCGTGGTATTCACTATCCTTGGCGTGGTGTTCACTATCCTTAGCGTGGTGTTCACTATCCTTAGCGTGGTGTTCACAACCCTTGCCGTGGTATTCACTACCCTTGGCGTGGTGTTCACTACCCTTAGCGTGATGTTCACTGAACTTGCCGTGGTGTTCACTACCCATGGCGTGGTGTTCACTACCCATGGCGTGGTGTTCACTACCCTTGGCGTGGTGATCACTACCCTTGGCATGTTCTTCACTACCCTTGACGTGGTGTTCACTACCCTTGCCGCCATGTTTACTACCCTTGGTGTGGTGTTCACTACCCTTAACGTGGTGTTCACTACTCTTGGCGTGGTGTTCACTACCCTTAACGTGGTGTTCACTACCCATGACGTCATGTTCACTACCCTTGGCGTGGGGTTCACTAACCTTGGCGTGGTGTTCACCACTCTTTGCGTGGTGTTCACCACTCTTGGCGTGGTGTTCACTGCCCTTCGCTTGGTGTTCACTACCCATGGCATGGTGTTCACTACCCATGGCGTGGTGTTTACTACCCTTGGCGTGGTGTTCACTATCCTTAGCGTGGTGTTCACTATCCTTGGAGTTGTGTTTACTATCCAAGGCGTGGTATTCACTATCCTTGGCGTGGTGTTCACTATCCTTAGCGTGGTGTTCACAACCCTTGCAGTGGTATTCACTACCCTTGGCGTGGTGTTCACTACCCTTAGCGTGATGTTCGTGAACTTGCCGTGGTGTTCACTACCCATGGCTTGGTGTTCACTACCCATGGCGTGGTGTTCACTACCCTTGGCGTGGTGATCACTACCCTTGGCATGTTCTTCACTACCCTTGACGTGGTGTTCACTACCCTTGCCGCCATGTTTACTACCCTTGGTGTGGTGTTCACTACCCTTAACGTGGTGTTCACTACTCTTGGCGTGGTGTTCACTACCCTTAATGTGGTGTTCACTACCCATGACGTCATGTTCACTACCCTTGGCGAGGGGTTCACAACCCTTAGCGTGATGTTCACTGAACTTGCCTTGGTGTTCACTACCCATGGCGTGGTGTTCACTACCCATGGCGTGGTGTTCACTACCCTTGGCGTGGTGATCACTACCCTTGGCATGTTCTTCACTACCCTTGACGTGGTGTTCACTACCCTTGCCGCCATGTTTACTACCCTTGGTGTGGTGTTCACTACCCTTAACGTGGTGTTCACTACTCTTGGCGTGGTGTTCACTACCCTTAACGTGGTGTTCACTACCCATGACGTCATGTTCACTACCCTTGGCGTGGGGTTCACTAACCTTGGCGTGGTGTTCACCACTCTTGGCGTGGTGTTCACTGCCCATCGCTTGGTGTTCACTACCCATGGCATGGTGTTCACTACCCATGGCGTGGTGTTTACTACCCTTGGCGTGGTGTTCACTATCCTTAGCGTGGTGTTCACTATCCTTGGAGTTGTGTTTACTATCCAAGGCGTGGTATTCACTATCCTTGGCGTGGTGTTCACTATCCTTAGCGTGGTGTTCACTATCCTTAGCGTGGTGTTCACAACCCTTGCCGTGGTATTCACTACCCTTGGCGTGGTGTTCACTACCCTTAGCGTGATGTTTACTGAACTTGCCGTGGTGTTCACTACCCATGGCGTGGTGTTCACTACCCATGGCGTGGTGTTCACTACCCTTGGCGTGGTGATCACTACCCTTGGCATGTTCTTCACTACCCTTGACGTGGTGTTCACTCCCCTTGCCGCCATGTTTACTACCCTTGGTGTGGTGTTCACTACCCTTAACGTGGTGTTCACTACTCTTGGCGTGGTGTTCACTACCCTTAACATGGTGTTCACTACCCATGACGTCATGTTCACTACCCTTGGAGTGGGGTTCACTAACCTTGGCGTGGTGTTCACCACTCTTGGCGTGGTGTTCACTGCCCTTCGCGTGGTGTTCACTACCCATGGCATGGTGTTCACTACCCATGGCGTGGTGTTTACTACCCTTGGCGTGGTGTTCACTATCCTTAGCGTGGTGTTCACTATCCTTGGAGTTGCGTTTACTATCCAAGGCGTGGTATTCACTATCCTTGGCGTGGTGTTCACTATCCTTAGCGTGGTGTTCACTATCCTTAGCGTGGTGTTCACAACCCTTGCCGTGGTATTCACTACCCTTGGCGTGGTGTTCACTACCCTTAGCGTGATGTTCACTGAACTTGCCGTGGTGTTCACTACCCATGGCGTGGTGTTCACTACCCATGGCGTGGTGTTCACTACCCTTGGCGTGGTGATCACTACCCTTGGCATGTTCTTCACTACCCTTGACGTGGTGTTCACTACCCTTGCCGCCATGTTTACTACCCTTGGTGTGGTGTTCACTACCCTTAACGTGGTGTTCACTACTCTTGGCGTGGTGTTCACTACCCTTAACGTGGTGTTCACTACCCATGACGTCATGTTCACTACCCTTGGCGTGGGGTTCACTAACCTTGGCGTGGTGTTCACCACTCTTGGCGTGGTGTTCACTGCCCTTTGCTTGGTGTTCACTACCCATGGCATGGTGTTCACTACCCATGGCGTGGTGTTTACTACCCTTGGCGTGGTGTTCACTATCCTTAGCGTGGTGTTCACTATCCTTGGAGTTGTGTTTACTATCAAAGGCGTGGTATTCACTATCCTTGGCGTGGTGTTCACTATCCTTAGCGTGGTGTTCACTATCCTTAGCGTGGTGTTCACAACCCTTGCCGTGGTATTCACTACCCTTGGCGTGGTGTTCACTACCCTTAGCGTGATGTTCATTGAACTTGCCGTGGTGTTCACTACCCATGGCGTGGTGTTCACTACCCATGGCGTGGTGTTCACTACCCTTGGCGTGGTGATCACTACCCTTGGCATGTTCTTCACTACCCTTGACGTGGTGTTCACTACCCTTGCCGCCATGTTTACTACCCTTGGTGTGGTGTTCACTACCCTTAACGTGGTGTTCACTACTCTTGGCGTGGTGTTCACTACCCTTAACGTGGTGTTCACTACCCATGACGTCATGGTCACTACCCTTGGCGTGGGGTTCACTAACCTTGGCGTGGTGTTCACCACTCTTGGCGTGGTGTTCACTGCCCTTCGCGTGGTGTTCACTACCCATGGCATGGTGTTCACTACCCATGGCGTGGTGTTTACTACCTTTGGCGTGGTGTTCACTACCCATGGCATGGTGTTCACTATCCTTGGAGTTGTGTTTACTATCCAAGGCTTGGTATTCACTATCCTTGGCGTGGTGTTCACTATCCTTAGCGTGGTGTTCACTATCCTTAGCGTGGTGTTCACAACCCTTGCCGTGGTATTCACTACCCTTGGCGTGGTGTTCAATACCCTTAGCGTGATGTTCACTGAACTTGCCGTGGTGTTCACTACCCATGGCGTGGTGTTCACTACCCATGGCGTGGTGTTCACTACCCTTGGCGTGGTGATCACTACCCTTGGCATGTTCTTCACTTCCCTTGACGTGGTGTTCACTCCCCTTGCCGCCATGTTTACTACCCTTGGTGTGGTGTTCACTACCCTTAACGTGGTGTTCACTACTCTTGGCGTGGTGTTCACTACCCTTAACGTGGTGTTCACTACCCATGACGTCATGTTCACTACCCTTGGCGTGGGGTTCACTAACCTTGGCGTGGTGTTCACCACTCTTGGCGTGGTGTTCACTGCCCTTCGCGTGGTGTTCACTACCCATGGCATGGTGTTCACTACCCATGGCGTGGTGTTTACTACCCTTGGCGTGGTGTTCACTATCCTTAGCGTGGTGTTCACTATCCTTGGAGTTGTGTTTACTATCCAAGGCGTGGTATTCACTATCCTTGGCGTGGTGTTCACTATCCTTAGCGTGGTGTTCACTATCCTTAGCGTGGTGTTCACAACCCTTGCCGTGGTATTCACTACCCTTGGCGTGGTGTTCACTTCCCTTAGCGTGATGTTCACTGAACTTGCCGTGGTGTTCACTACCCATGGCGTGGTGTTCACTACCCATGGCGTGGTGTTCACTACCCTTGGCGTGGTGATCACTACCCTTGGCATGTTCTTCACTACCCTTGACGTGGTGTTCACTACCTTTGCCGCCATGTTTACTACCCTTGGTGTGGTGTTCACTACCCTTAACGTGGTGTTCACTACTCTTGGCGTGGTGTTCACTACCCTTAACGTGGTGTTCACTACCCATGACGTCATGTTCACTACCCTTGGCGTGGGGTTCACTAACCTTGGCGTGGTGTTCACCACTCTTGGCGTGGTGTTCACTGCCCTTTGCTTGGTGTTCACTACCCATGGCATGGTGTTCACTACTCATGGCGTGGTGTTTACTACCCTTGGCGTGGTGTTCACTATCCTTAGCGTGGTGTTCACTATCCTTGGAGTTGTGTTTACTATCAAAGGCGTGGTATTCACTATCCTTGGCGTGGTGTTCACTATCCTTAGCGTGGTGTTCACTATCCTTAGCGTGGTGTTCACAACCCTTGCCGTGGTATTCACTACCCTTGGCGTGGTGTTCACTACCCTTAGCGTGATGTTCATTGAACTTGCCGTGGTGTTCACTACCCATGGCGTGGTGTTCACTACCCATGGCGTGGTGTTCACTACCCTTGGCGTGGTGATCACTACCCTTGGCATGTTCTTCACTACCCTTGACGTGGTGTTCACTACCCTTGCCGCCATGTTTACTACCCTTGGTGTGGTGTTCACTACCCTTAACGTGGTGTTCACTACTCTTGGCGTGGTGTTCACTACCCTTAACGTGGTGTTCACTACCCATGACGTCATGTTCACTACCCTTGGCGTGGGGTTCACTATCCTTGGCGTGGTGTTCACCACTCTTGGCGTGGTGTTCACTGCCCTTCGCGTGGTGTTCACTACCCATGGCATGGTGTTCACTACCCATGGCGTGGTGTTTACTACCCTTGGCGTGGTGTTCACTATCCTTAGCGTGGTGTTCACTATCCTTGGAGTTGTGTTTACTATCCAAGGCTTGGTATTCACTATCCTTGGCGTGGTGTTCACTATCCTTAGCGTGGTGTTCACTATCCTTAGCGTGGTGTTCACAACCCTTGCCGTGGTATTCACTACCCTTGGCGTGGTGTTCACTACCCTTAGCGTGATGTTCACTGAACTTGCCGTGGTGTTCACTACCCATGGCGTGGTGTTCACTACCCATGGCGTGGTGTTCACTACCCTTGGCGTGGTGATCACTACCCTTGGCATGTTCTTCACTACCCTTGACGTGGTGTTCACTACCCTTGCCGCCATGTTTACTACCCTTGGTGTGGTGTTCACTACCCTTAACATGGTGTTCACTACTCTTGGCGTGGTGTTCACTACCCTTAACGTGGTGTTCACTACCCATGACGTCATGTTCACTACCCTTGGCGTGGGGTTCACTAACCTTGGCGTGGTGTTCACCACTCTTGGCGTGGTGTTCACTGCCCTTCGCTTGGTGTTCACTACCCATGGCATGGTGTTTACTACCCATGGCGTGGTGTTTACTACCCTTGGCGTGGTGTTCACTATCCTTAGCGTGGTGTTCACTATCCTTGGAGTTGTGTTTACTATCCAAGGCGTGGTATTCACTATCCTTGGCGTGGTGTTCACTATCCTTAGCGTGGTGTTCACTATCCTTAGCGTGGTGTTCACAACCCTTGCCGTGGTATTCACTACCCTTGGCGTGGTGTTCACTACCCTTAGCGTGATGTTCACTGAACTTGCCGTTGTGTTCACTACCCATGGCGTGGTGTTCACTACCCATGGCGTGGTGTTCACTACCCTTGGCGTGGTGATCACTACCCTTGGCATGTTCTTCACTACCCTTGACGTGGTGTTCATTACCCTTGCCGCCATGTTTACTACCCTTGGTGGTGTTCACTACCCTTAACGTGGTGTTCACTACTCTTGGCGTGGTGTTCACTACCCTTAACGTGGTGTTCACTACCCATGACGTCATGTTCACTACCCTTGGCGTGGGGTTCACTACCCTTAGCGTGATGTTCACTGAACTTGCCGTGGTGTTCACTACCCATGGCGTGGTGTTCACTACCCATGGCGTGGTGTTCACTACCCTTGGCGTGGTGATCACTACCCTTAGCATGTTCTTCACTACCCTTGACGTGGTGTTCACTACCCTTGCCGCCATGTTTACTACCCATGGTGAGGTGTTCACTACCCTTAACGTGGTGTTCACTACTCTTGGCGTGGTGTTCACTACCCTTAACGTGGTGTTCACTACCCATGACGTCATGTTCACTACCCTTGGCGTGGGGTTCACTAACCTTGGCGTGGTGTTCACCACTCTTGGCGTGGTGTTCACTGCCCTTCGCTTGGTGTTCACTACCCATGGCATGGTGTTCACTACCCATGGCGTGGTGTTTACTACCCTTGGCGTGGTGTTCACTATCCTTAGCGTGGTGTTCACTATCCTTGGAGTTGTGTTTACTATCCAAGGCGTGGTATTCACTATCCTTGGCGTGGTGTTCACTATCCTTAGCGTGGTGTTCACTATCCTTAGCGTGGTGTTCACAACCCTTGCCGTGGTATTCACTACCCTTGGCGTGGTGTTCACTACCCTTAGCGTGATGTTCACTGAACTTGCCGTGGTGTTCACTACCCATGGCGTGGTGTTCACTACCCATGGCGTGGTGTTCACTACCCTTGGCGTGGTGATCACTACCCTTGGCATGTTCTTCACTACCCTTGACGTGGTGTTCACTACCCTTGCCGCCATGTTTACTACCCTTGGTGTGGTGTTCACTACCCTTAACGTGGTGTTCACTACTCTTGGCGTGGTGTTCACTACCCTTAACGTGGTGTTCACTACCCATGACGTCATGTTCACTACCCTTGGTTTGGGTTCACTAACCTTGGCGTGGGGTTCACTAACCTTGGCGTGGTGTTCACCACTCTTGGCGTGGTGTTCACTGCCCTTCGCGTGGTGTTCACTACCCATGGCATGGTGTTCACTACCCATGGCGTGGTGTTTACTACCCTTGGCGTGGTGTTCACTATCCTTAGCGTGGTGTTCACTATCCTTGGAGTTGTGTTTACTATCCAAGGCGTGGTATTCACTATCCTTGGCGTGGTGTTCACTATCCTTAGCGTGGTGTTCACTATCCTTAGCGTGGTGTTCACAACCCTTGCCGTGGTATTCACTACCCTTGGCGTGGTGTTCACTACCCTTAGCGGGATGTTCACTGAACTTGCCGTGGTGTTCACTACCCATGGCGTGGTGTTCACTACCCATGGCTTGGTGTTCACTACCCTTGGCGTGGTGATCACTACCCTTGTCATGTTCTTCACTACCTTTGACGTCGTGTTCACTACCCTTGCCGCCATGTTTACTACCCTTGGTGTGGTGTTCACTACCCTTAACGTGGTGTTCACTACTCTTGGCGTGGTGTTCACTACCCTTAACGTGGTGTTCACTACCCATGACGTCATGTTCACTACCCTTGGCGTGGGGTTCACTAACCTTGGCGTGGTGTTCACCACTCTTGGTGTGGTGTTCACTGCCCTTCGCGTGGTGTTCACTACCCATGGCATGGTGTTCACTACCCATGGCGTGGTGTTTACTACCCTTGGCGTGGTGTTCACTATCCTTAGCGTGGTGTTCACTATCCTTGGAGTTGTGTTTACTATCCAAGGCGTGGTATTCACTATCCTTGGCGTGGTGTTCACTATCCTTAGCGTGGTGTTCACTATCCTTAGCGTGGTGTTCACAACCCTTGCCGTGGTATTCACTACCCTTGGCGTGGTGTTCACTACCCTTAGCGTGATGTTCACTGAACTTGCCGTGGTGTTCACTACCCATGGCGTGGTGTTCACTACCCATGGCGTGGTGTTCACTACCCTTGGCGTGGTGATCACTACCCTTGGCATGTTCTTCACTACCCTTGACGTGGTGTTCACTACCCTTGCCGCCATGTTTACTACCCTTGGTGTGGTGTTCACTACCCTTAACGTGGTGTTCACTACTCTTGGCGTGGTGTTCACTACCCTTAACGTGGTGTTCACTACCCATGACGTCATGTTCACTACCCTTGGCGTGGGGTTCACTAACCTTGGCGTGGTGTTCACCACTCTTGGCGTGGTGTTCACCACTCTTGGCGTGGTGTTCACTGCCCTTCGCTTGGTGTTCACTACCCATGGCATGGTGTTCACTACCCATGGCGTGGTGTTTACTACCCTTGGCGTGGTGTTCACTATCCTTAGCGTGGTGTTCACTATCCTTGGAGTTGTGTTTACTATCCAAGGCGTGGTATTCACTATCCTTGGCGTGGTGTTCACTATCCTTAGCGTGGTGTTCACAACCCTTGCAGTGGTATTCACTACCCTTGGCGTGGTGTTCACTACCCTTAGCGTGATGTTCGTGAACTTGCCGTGGTGTTCACTACCCATGGCGTGGTGTTCACTACCCATGGCGTGGTGTTCACTACCCTTGGCGTGGTGATCACTACCCTTGGCATGTTCTTCACTACCCTTGACGTGGTGTTCACTACCCTTGCCGCCATGTTTACTACCCTTGGTGTGGTGTTCACTACCCTTAACGTGGTGTTCACTACTCTTGGCGTGGTGTTCACTACCCTTAACGTGGTGTTCACTACCCATGACGTCATGTTCACTACCCTTGGCGTGGGGTTCACAACCCTTAGCGTGATGTTCACTGAACTTGCCGTGGTGTTCACTACCCATGGCGTGGTGTTCACTACCCATGGCGTGGTGTTCACTACCCTTGGCGTGGTGATCACTACCCTTGGCATGTTCTTCACTACCCTTGACGTGGTGTTCACTACCCTTGCCGCCATGTTTACTACCCTTGGTGTGGTGTTCACTACCCTTAACGTGGTGTTCACTACTCTTGGCGTGGTGTTCACTACCCTTAACGTGGTGTTCACTACCCATGACGTCATGTTCACTACCCTTGGCGTGGGGTTCACTAACCTTGGCGTGGTGTTCACCACTCTTGGCGTGGTGTTCACTGCCCATCGCTTGGTGTTCACTACCCATGGCATGGTGTTCACTACCCATGGCGTGGTGTTTACTACCCTTGGCGTGGTGTTCACTATCCTTAGCGTGGTGTTCACTATCCTTGGAGTTGTGTTTACTATCCAAGGCGTGGTATTCACTATCCTTGGCGTGGTGTTCACTATCCTTAGCGTGGTGTTCACTATCCTTAGCGTGGTGTTCACAACCCTTGCCGTGGTATTCACTACCCTTGGCGTGGTGTTCACTACCCTTAGCGTGATGTTCACTGAACTTGCCGTGGTGTTCACTACCCATGGCGTGGTGTTCACTACCCATGGCGTGGTGTTCACTACCTTTGGCGTGGTGATCACTACCCTTGGCATGTTCTTCACTATCCTTGACGTGGTGTTCACTCCCCTTGCCGCCATGTTTACTACCCTTGGTGTGGTGTTCAATACCCTTAACGTGGTGTTCACTACTCTTGGCGTGGTGTTCACTACCCTTAACATGGTGTTCACTACCCATGACGTCATGTTCACTACCCTTGGCGTGGGGTTCACTAACCTTGGCGTGGTGTTCACCACTCTTGGCGTGGTGTTCACTGCCCTTCGCGTGGTGTTCACTACCCATGGCATGGTGTTCACTACCCATGGCGTGGTGTTTACTACCCTTGGCGTGGTGTTCACTATCCTTAGCGTGGTGTTCACTATCCTTGGAGTTGTGTTCACTATCCAAGGCGTGGTATTCACTATCCTTGGCGTGGTGTTCACTATCCTTAGCGTGATGTTCACTATCCTTAGCGTGGTGTTCACAACCCTTGCCGTGGTATTCACTACCCTTGGCGTGGTGTTCACTACCCTTAGCGTGATGTTCACTGAACTTGCCGTGGTGTTCACTACCCATGGCGTGGTGTTCACTACCCATGGCGTGGAGTTCACTACCCTTGGCGTGGTGATCACTACCCTTGGCATGTTCTTCACTACCCTTGACGTGGTGTTCACTACCCTTGCCGCCATGTTTACTACCCTTGGTGTGGTGTTCACTACCCTTAACGTGGTGTTCACTACTCTTGGCGTGGTGTTCACTACCCTTAACGTGGTGTTCACTACCCATGACGTCATGTTCACTACCCTTGGCGTGGGGTTCACTAACCTTGGCGTGGTGTTCACCACTCTTGGCGTGGTGTTCACTGCCCTTTGCTTGGTGTTCACTACCCATGGCATGGTGTTCACTACCCATGGCGTGGTGTTTACTACCCTTGGCGTGGTGTTCACTATCCTTAGCGTGGTGTTCACTATCCTTGGAGTTGTGTTTACTATCAAAGGCGTGGTATTCACTATCCTTGGCGTGGTGTTCACTATCCTTAGCGTGGTGTTCACTATCCTTAGCGTGGTGTTCACAACCCTTGCCGTGGTATTCACTACCCTTGGCGTGGTGTTCACTACCCTTAGCGTGATGTTCATTGAACTTGCCGTGGTGTTCACTACCCATGGCGTGGTGTTCACTACCCATGGCGTGGTGTTCACTACCCATGGCGTGGTGTTCACTACCCTTGGCGTGGTGATCACTACCCTTGACATGTTCTTCACTACCCTTGACGTGGTGTTCACTACCCTTGCCGCCATGTTTACTACCCTTGGTGTGGTGTTCACTACCCTTAACGTGGTGTTCACTAGTCTTGGCGTGGTGTTCACTACCCTTAACGTGGTGTTCACTACCCATGACGTCATGTTCACTACCCTTGGCGTGGGGTTCACTAACCTTGGCGTGGTGTTCACCACTCTTGGCGTGGTGTTCACTGCCCTTCGCGTGGTGTTCACTACCCATAGCATGGTGTTCACTACCCATGGCGTGGTGTTTACTACCCTTGGCGTGGTGTTCACTATCCTTAGCGTGGTGTTCACTATCCTTGGAGTTGTGTTTACTATCCAAGGCTTGGTATTCACTATCCTTGGCGTGGTGTTCACTATCCTTAGCGTGGTGTTCACTATCCTTAGCGTGGTGTTCACAACCCTTGCCGTGGTATTCACTACCCTTGGCGTGGTGTTCACTACCCTTAGCGTGATGTTCACTGAACTTGCCGTGGTGTTCACTACCCATGGCGTGGTGTTCACTACCCATGGCGTGGTGTTCACTACCCTTGGCGTGGTGATCACTACCCTTGGCATGTTCTTCACTACCCTTGACGTGGTGTTCACTCCCCTTGCCGCCATGTTTACTACCCTTGGTGTGGTGTTCACTACCCTTAACGTGGTGTTCACTACTCTTGGCGTGGTGTTCACTACCCTTAACGTTGTGTTCACTACCCATGACGTCATGTTCACTACCCTTGGCGTGGGGTTCACTAACTTTGGCGTGGTGTTCACCACTCTTGGCGTGGTGTTCACTGCCCTTCGCGTGGTGTTCACTACCCATGGCATGGTGTTCACTACCCATGGCGTGGTGTTTACTACCCTTGGCGTGGTGTTCACTATCCTTAGCGTGGTGTTCACTATCCTTGGAGTTGTGTTTACTATCCATGGCGTGGTATTCACTATCCTTGGCGTGGTGTTCACTATCCTTAGCGTGGTGTTCACTATCCTTAGCGTGGTGTTCACAACCCTTGCCGTGGTATTCACTACCCTTGGCGTGGTGTTCACTACCCTTAGCGTGATGTTCACTGAACTTGCCGTGGTGTTCACTACCCATGGCGTGGTGTTCACTACCCATGGCGTGGAGTTCACTACCCTTGGCGTGGTGATCACTACCCTTGGCATGTTCTTCACTACCCTTGACGTGGTGTTCACTACTCTTGCCGCCATGTTTACTACCCTTGGTGTGGTGTTCACTACCCTTAACGTGGTGTTCACTACTCTTGGCGTGGTGTTCACTACCCTTAACGTGGTGTTCACTACCCATGACGTCATGTTCACTACCCTTGGCGTGGGGTTCACTAACCTTGGCGTGGTGTTCACCACTCTTGGTGTGGTGTTCACTGCCCTTCGCGTGGTGTTCACTACCCATGGCATGGTGTTCACTACCCATGGCGTGGTGTTTACTACCCTTGGCGTGGTGTTCACTATCCTTAGCGTGGTGTTCACTATCCTTGGAGTTGTGTTTACTATCCAAGGCGTGGTATTCACTATCCTTGGCGTGGTGTTCACTATCCTTAGCGTGGTGTTCACTATCCTTAGCGTGGTGTTCACAACCCTTGCCGTGGTATCCACTACCCTTGGCGTGGTGTTCACTACCCTTAGCGTGATGTTCACTGAACTTGCCGTGGTGTTCACTACCCATGGCGTGGTGTTCACTACCCATGGCGTGGTGTTCACTACCCTTGGCGTGGTGATCACTACCCTTGGCATGTTCTTCACTACCCTTGACGTGGTGTTCACTACCCTTGCCGCCATGTTTACTACCCTTGGTGTGGTGTTCACTACCCTTAACGTGGTGTTCACTACTCTTGGCGTGGTGTTCACTACCCTTAACGTGGTGTTCACTACCCATGACGTCATGTTCACTACCCTTGGCGTGGGGTTCACTAACCTTGGCGTGGTGTTCACCACTCTTGGCGTGGTGTTCACCACTCTTGGCGTGGTGTTCACTGCCCTTCGCTTGGTGTTCACTACCCATGGCATGGTGTTCACTACCCATGGCGTGGTGTTTACTACCCTTGGCGTGGTGTTCACTATCCTTAGCGTGGTGTTCACTATCCTTGGAGTTGTGTTTACTATCCAAGGCGTGGTATTCACTATCCTTGGCGTGGTGTTCACTATCCTTAGCGTGGTGTTCACAACCCTTGCAGTGGTATTCACTACCCTTGGCGTGGTGTTCACTACCCTTAGCGTGATGTTCGTGAACTTGCCGTGGTGTTCACTACCCATGGCGTGGTGTTCACTACCCATGGCGTGGTGTTCACTACCCTTGGCGTGGTGATCACTACCCTTGGCATGTTCTTCACTACCCTTGACGTGGTGTTCACTACCCTTGCCGCCATGTTTACTACCCTTGGTGTGGTGTTCACTACCCTTAACGTGGTGTTCACTACTCTTGGCGTGGTGTTCACTACCCTTAACGTGGTGTTCACTACCCATGACGTCATGTTCACTACCCTTGGCGTGGGGTTCACAACCCTTAGCGTGATGTTCACTGAACTTGCCGTGGTGTTCACTACCCATGGCGTGGTGTTCACTACCCATGGCGTGGTGTTCACTACCCTTGGCGTGGTGATCACTACCCTTGGCATGTTCTTCACTACCCTTGACGTGGTGTTCACTACCCTTGCCGCCATGTTTACTACCCTTGGTGTGGTGTTCACTACCCTTAACGTGGTGTTCACTACTCTTGGCGTGGTGTTCACTACCCTTAACGTGGTGTTCACTACCCATGACGTCATGTTCACTACCCTTGGCGTGGGGTTCACTAACCTTGGCGTGGTGTTCACCACTCTTGGCGTGGTGTTCACTGCCCATCGCTTGGTGTTCACTACCCATGGCATGGTGTTCACTACCCATGGCGTGGTGTTTACTACCCTTGGCGTGGTGTTCACTATCCTTAGCGTGGTGTTCACTATCCTTGGAGTTGTGTTTACTATCCAAGGCGTGGTATTCACTATCCTTGGCGTGGTGTTCACTATCCTTAGCGTGGTGTTCACTATCCTTAGCGTGGTGTTCACAACCCTTGCCGTGGTATTCACTACCCTTGGCGTGGTGTTCACTACCCTTAGCGTGATGTTCACTGAACTTGCCGTGGTGTTCACTACCCATGGCGTGGTGTTCACTACCCATGGCGTGGTGTTCACTACCTTTGGCGTGGTGATCACTACCCTTGGCATGTTCTTCACTATCCTTGACGTGGTGTTCACTCCCCTTGCCGCCATGTTTACTACCCTTGGTGTGGTGTTCAATACCCTTAACGTGGTGTTCACTACTCTTGGCGTGGTGTTCACTACCCTTAACATGGTGTTCACTACCCATGACGTCATGTTCACTACCCTTGGCGTGGGGTTCACTAACCTTGGCGTGGTGTTCACCACTCTTGGCGTGGTGTTCACTGCCCTTCGCGTGGTGTTCACTACCCATGGCATGGTGTTCACTACCCATGGCGTGGTGTTTACTACCCTTGGCGTGGTGTTCACTATCCTTAGCGTGGTGTTCACTATCCTTGGAGTTGTGTTCACTATCCAAGGCGTGGTATTCACTATCCTTGGCGTGGTGTTCACTATCCTTAGCGTGATGTTCACTATCCTTAGCGTGGTGTTCACAACCCTTGCCGTGGTATTCACTACCCTTGGCGTGGTGTTCACTACCCTTAGCGTGATGTTCACTGAACTTGCCGTGGTGTTCACTACCCATGGCGTGGTGTTCACTACCCATGGCGTGGAGTTCACTACCCTTGGCGTGGTGATCACTACCCTTGGCATGTTCTTCACTACCCTTGACGTGGTGTTCACTACCCTTGCCGCCATGTTTACTACCCTTGGTGTGGTGTTCACTACCCTTAACGTGGTGTTCACTACTCTTGGCGTGGTGTTCACTACCCTTAACGTGGTGTTCACTACCCATGACGTCATGTTCACTACCCTTGGCGTGGGGTTCACTAACCTTGGCGTGGTGTTCACCACTCTTGGCGTGGTGTTCACTGCCCTTTGCTTGGTGTTCACTACCCATGGCATGGTGTTCACTACCCATGGCGTGGTGTTTACTACCCTTGGCGTGGTGTTCACTATCCTTAGCGTGGTGTTCACTATCCTTGGAGTTGTGTTTACTATCAAAGGCGTGGTATTCACTATCCTTGGCGTGGTGTTCACTATCCTTAGCGTGGTGTTCACTATCCTTAGCGTGGTGTTCACAACCCTTGCCGTGGTATTCACTACCCTTGGCGTGGTGTTCACTACCCTTAGCGTGATGTTCATTGAACTTGCCGTGGTGTTCACTACCCATGGCGTGGTGTTCACTACCCATGGCGTGGTGTTCACTACCCATGGCGTGGTGTTCACTACCCTTGGCGTGGTGATCACTACCCTTGACATGTTCTTCACTACCCTTGACGTGGTGTTCACTACCCTTGCCGCCATGTTTACTACCCTTGGTGTGGTGTTCACTACCCTTAACGTGGTGTTCACTAGTCTTGGCGTGGTGTTCACTACCCTTAACGTGGTGTTCACTACCCATGACGTCATGTTCACTACCCTTGGCGTGGGGTTCACTAACCTTGGCGTGGTGTTCACCACTCTTGGCGTGGTGTTCACTGCCCTTCGCGTGGTGTTCACTACCCATAGCATGGTGTTCACTACCCATGGCGTGGTGTTTACTACCCTTGGCGTGGTGTTCACTATCCTTAGCGTGGTGTTCACTATCCTTGGAGTTGTGTTTACTATCCAAGGCTTGGTATTCACTATCCTTGGCGTGGTGTTCACTATCCTTAGCGTGGTGTTCACTATCCTTAGCGTGGTGTTCACAACCCTTGCCGTGGTATTCACTACCCTTGGCGTGGTGTTCACTACCCTTAGCGTGATGTTCACTGAACTTGCCGTGGTGTTCACTACCCATGGCGTGGTGTTCACTACCCATGGCGTGGTGTTCACTACCCTTGGCGTGGTGATCACTACCCTTGGCATGTTCTTCACTACCCTTGACGTGGTGTTCACTCCCCTTGCCGCCATGTTTACTACCCTTGGTGTGGTGTTCACTACCCTTAACGTGGTGTTCACTACTCTTGGCGTGGTGTTCACTACCCTTAACGTTGTGTTCACTACCCATGACGTCATGTTCACTACCCTTGGCGTGGGGTTCACTAACTTTGGCGTGGTGTTCACCACTCTTGGCGTGGTGTTCACTGCCCTTCGCGTGGTGTTCACTACCCATGGCATGGTGTTCACTACCCATGGCGTGGTGTTTACTACCCTTGGCGTGGTGTTCACTATCCTTAGCGTGGTGTTCACTATCCTTGGAGTTGTGTTTACTATCCAAGGCGTGGTATTCACTATCCTTGGCGTGGTGTTCACTATCCTTAGCGTGGTGTTCACTATCCTTAGCGTGGTGTTCACAACCCTTGCCGTGGTATTCACTACCCTTGGCGTGGTGTTCACTACCCTTAGCGTGATGTTCACTGAACTTGCCGTGGTGTTCACTACCCATGGCGTGGTGTTCACTACCCATGGCGTGGAGTTCACTACCCTTGGCGTGGTGATCACTACCCTTGGCATGTTCTTCACTACCCTTGACGTGGTGTTCACTACTCTTGCCGCCATGTTTACTACCCTTGGTGTGGTGTTCACTACCCTTAACGTGGTGTTCACTACTCTTGGCGTGGTGTTCACTACCCTTAACGTGGTGTTCACTACCCATGACGTCATGTTCACTACCCTTGGCGTGGGGTTCACTAACCTTGGCGTGGTGTTCACCACTCTTGGCGTGGTGTTCACTGCCCTTTGCTTGGTGTTCACTACCCATGGCATGGTGTTCACTACCCATGGCGTGGTGTTTACTACCCTTGGCGTGGTGTTCACTATCCTTAGCGTGGTGTTCACTATCCTTGGAGTTGTGTTTACTATCAAAGGCGTGGTATTCACTATCCTTGGCGTGGTGTTCACTATCCTTAGCGTGGTGTTCACTATCCTTAGCGTGGTGTTCACAACCCTTGCCGTGGTATTCACTACCCTTGGCGTGGTGTTCACTACCCTTAGCGTGATGTTCATTGAACTTGCCGTGGTGTTCACTACCCATGGCGTGGTGTTCACTACCCATGGCGTGGTGTTCACTACCCTTGGCGTGGTGATCACTACCCTTGACATGTTCTTCACTACCCTTGACGTGGTGTTCACTACCCTTGCCGCCATGTTTACTACCCTTGGTGTGGTGTTCACTACCCTTAACGTGGTGTTCACTACTCTTGGCGTGGTGTTCACTACCCTTAACGTGGTGTTCACTACCCATGACGTCATGTTCACTACCCTTGGCGTGGGGTTCACTAACCTTGGCGTGGTGTTCACCACTCTTGGCGTGGTGTTCACTGCCCTTCGCGTGGTGTTCACTACCCATAGCATGGTGTTCACTACCCATGGCGTGGTGTTTACTACCCTTGGCGTGGTGTTCACTATCCTTAGCGTGGTGTTCACTATCCTTGGAGTTGTGTTTACTATCCAAGGCTTGGTATTCACTATCCTTGGCGTGGTGTTCACTATCCTTAGCGTGGTGTTCACTATCCTTAGCGTGGTGTTCACAACCCTTGCCGTGGTATTCACTACCCTTGGCGTGGTGTTCACTACCCTTAGCGTGATGTTCACTGAACTTGCCGTGGTGTTCACTACCCATGGCGTGGTGTTCACTACCCATGGCGTGGTGTTCACTTCCCTTGGCGTGGTGATCACTACCCTTGGCATGTTCTTCACTACCCTTGACGTGGTGTTCACTCCCCTTGCCGCCATGTTTACTACCCTTGGTGTGGTGTTCACTACCCTTAACGTGGTGTTCACTACTCTTGGCGTGGTGTTCACTACCCTTAACGTTGTGTTCACTACCCATGACGTCATGTTCACTACCCTTGGCGTGGGGTTCACTAACTTTGGCGTGGTGTTCACCACTCTTGGCGTGGTGTTCACTGCCCTTCGCGTGGTGTTCACTACCCATGGCATGGTGTTCACTACCCATGGCGTGGTGTTTACTACCCTTGGCGTGGTGTTCACTATCCTTAGCGTGGTGTTCACTATCCTTGGAGTTGTGTTTACTATCCAAGGCGTGGTATTCACTATCCTTGGCGTGGTGTTCACTATCCTTAGCGTGGTGTTCACTATCCTTAGCGTGGTGTTCACAACCCTTGCCGTGGTATTCACTACCCTTGGCGTGGTGTTCACTTCCCTTAGCGTGATGTTCACTGAACTTGCCGTGGTGTTCACTACCCATGGCGTGGTGTTCACTACCCATGGCGTGGTGTTCACTACCCTTGGCGTGGTGATCACTACCCTTGGCATGTTCTTCACTACCCTTGACGTGGTGTTCACTACCCTTGCCGCCATGTTTACTACCCTTGGTGTGGTGTTCACTACCCTTAACTTGGTGTTCACTACTCTTGGCGTGGTGTTCACTACCCTTAACGTGGTGTTCACTACCCATGACGTCATGTTCACTACCCTTGGCGTGGGGTTCACTAACCTTGGCGTGGTGTTCACCACTCTTGGCGTGGTGTTCACTGCCCTTTGCTTGGTGTTCACTACCCATGGCTTGGTGTTCACTACCCATGGCGTGGTGTTTACTACCCTTGGCGTGGTGTTCACTATCCTTAGCGTGGTGTTCACTATCCTTGGAGTTGTGTTTACTATCAAAGGCGTGGTATTCACTATCCTTGGCGTGGTGTTCACTATCCTTAGCGTGGTGTTCACTATCCTTAGCGTGGTGTTCACAACCCTTGCCGTGGTATTCACTACCCTTGGCGTGGTGTTCACTACCCTTAGCGTGATGTTCATTGAACTTGCCGTGGTGTTCACTACCCATGGCGTGGTGTTCACTACCCATGGCGTGGTGTTCACTACCCTTGGCTTGGTGATCACTACCCTTGGCATGTTCTTCACTACCCTTGACGTGGTGTTCACTACCCTTGCCGCCATGTTTACTACCCTTGGTGTGGTGTTCACTACCCTTAACGTGGTGTTCACTACTCTTGGCGTGGTGTTCACTACCCTTAACGTGGTGTTCACTACCCATGACGTCATGTTCACTACCCTTGGCGTGGGGTTCACTATCCTTGGCGTGGTGTTCACCACTCTTGGCGTGGTGTTCACTGCCCTTCGCGTGGTGTTCACTACCCATGGCATGGTGTTCACTACCCATGGCGTGGTGTTTACTACCCTTGGCGTGGTGTTCACTATCCTTAGCGTGGTGTTCACTATCCTTGGAGTTGTGTTTACTATCCAAGGCTTGGTATTCACTATCCTTGGCGTGGTGTTCACTATCCTTAGCGTGGTGTTCACTATAATTAGCGTGGTGTTCACAACCCTTGCCGTGGTATTCACTACCCTTGGCGTGGTGTTCACTACCCTTAGCGTGATGTTCACTGAACTTGCCGTGGTGTTCACTACCCATGGCGTGGTGTTCACTACCCATGGCGTGGTGTTCACTACCCTTGGCGTGGTGATCACTACCCTTGGCATGTTCTTCACTACCCTTGACGTGGTGTTCACTACCCTTGCCGCCATGTTTACTACCCTTGGGGTGGTGTTCACTACCCTTAACGAGGTGTTCACTACTCTTGGCGTGGTGTTCACTACCCTTAACGTGGTGGTCACTACCCATGACGTCATGTTCACTACCCTTGGCGTGGGGTTCACTAACCTTGGCGTGGTGTTCACCACTCTTGGCGTGGTGTTCACTGCCCTTCGCTTGGTGTTCACTACCCATGGCATGGTGTTCACTACCCATGGCGTGGTGTTTACTACCCTTGGCGTGGTGTTCACTATCCTTAGCGTGGTGTTCACTATCCTTGGAGTTGTGTTTACTATCCAAGGCGTGGTATTCACTATCCTTGGCGTGGTGTTCACTATCCTTAGCGTGGTGTTCACTATCCTTAGCGTGGTGTTCACAACCCTTGCCGTGGTATTCACTACCCTTGGCGTGGTGTTCACTACCCTTAGCGTGATGTTCACTGAACTTGCCGTTGTGTTCACTACCCATGGCGTGGTGTTCACTACCCATGGCGTGGTGTTCACTCCCCTTGGCGTGGTGATCACTACCCTTGGCATGTTCTTCACTACCCTTGACGTGGTGTTCATTACCCTTGCCGCCATGTTTACTACCCTTGGTGTGGTGTTCACTACCCTTAACGTGGTGTTCACTACTCTTGGCGTGGTGTTCACTACCCTTAACGTGGTGTTCACTACCCATGACGTCATGTTCACTACCCTTGGCGTGGGGTTCACTACCCTTAGCGTGATGTTCACTGAACTTGCCGTGGTGTTCACTACCCATGGCGTGGTGTTCACTACCCATGGCGTGGTGTTCACTACCCTTGGCGTGGTGATCACTACCCTTGGCATGTTCTTCACTACCCTTGACGTGGTGTTCACTACCCTTGCCGCCATGTTTACTACCCATGGTGAGGTGTTCACTACCCTTAACGTGGTGTTCACTACTCTTGGCGTGGTGTTCACTACCCTTAACGTGGTGTTCACTACCCATGACGTCATGTTCACTACCCTTGGCGTGGGGTTCACTAACCTTGGCGTGGTGTTCACCACTCTTGGCGTGGTGTTCACTGCCCTTCGCTTGGTGTTCACTACCCATGGCATGGTGTTCACTACCCATGGCGTGGTGTTTACTACCCTTGGCGTGGTGTTCACTATCCTTAGCGTGGTGTTCACTATCCTTGGAGTTGTGTTTACTATCCAAGGCGTGGTATTCACTGTCCTTGGCGTGGTGTTCACTATCCTTAGCGTGGTGTTCACTATCCTTAGCGTGGTGTTCACAACCCTTGCCGTGGTATTCACTACCCTTGGCGTGGTGTTCACTACCCTTAGCGTGATGTTCACTGAACTTGCCGTGGTGTTCATTGAACTTGCCGTGGTGTTCACTACCCATGGCGTGGTGTTCACTACCCATGGCGTGGTGTTCACTACCCTTGGCGTGGTGATCACTACCCTTGGCATGTTCTTCACTACCCTTGACGTGGTGTTCACTACCCTTGCCGCCATGTTTACTACCCTTGGTGTGGTGTTCACTACCCTTAACGTAGTGTTCACTACTCTTGGCGTGGTGTTCACTACCCTTAACGTGGTGTTCACTACCCATGACGTCATGTTCACTACCCTTGGCGTGGGGTTCACTAACCTTGGCGTGGTGTTCACCACTCTTGGCGTGGTGTTCACTGCCCTTCGCGTGGTGTTCACTACCCATGGCATGGTGTTCACTACCCATGGCGTGGTGTTTACTACCCTTGGCGTGGTGTTCACTATCCTTAGCGTGGTGTTCACTATCCTTGGAGTTGTGTTTACTATCCAAGGCGTGGTATTCACTATCCTTGGCGTGGTGTTCACTATCCTTAGCGTGGTGTTCACTATCCTTAGCGTGGTGTTCACATACCTTGCCGTGGTATTCACTACCCTTGGCGTGGTGTTCACTACCCTTAGCGTGATGTTCACTGAACTTGCCGTGGTGTTCACTACCCATGGCGTGGTGTTCACTACCCATGGCGTGGTGTTCACTACCCTTGGCGTGGTGATCACTACCCTTGGCATGTTCTTCACTATCCTTGACGTGGTGTTCACTACCCTTGCCGCCATGTTTACTACCCTTGGTGTGGTGTTCACTACCCTTAACGTGGTGTTCACTACTCTTGGCGTGGTGTTCACTACCCTTAACGTGGTGTTCACTACCCATGACGTCATGTTCACTACCCTTGGCGTGGGGTTCACTAACCTTTGCGTGGTGTTCACCACTCTTGGCGTGGTGTTCACTGCCCATCGCTTGGTGTTCACTACCCATGGCATGGTGTTCACTACCCATGGCGTGGTGTTTACTACCCTTGGCGTGGTGTTCACTATCCTTAGCGTTGTGTTCACTATCCTTGGAGTTGTGTTTACTATCCAAGTCATGGTATTCACTATCCTTGGCGTGGTGTTCACTATCCTTAGCGTGGTGTTCACCATCCTTAGCGTGGTGTTCACAACCCTTGCCGTGGTATTCACTACCCTTGGCGTGGTGTTCACTCCCCCTAGCGTGATGTTCACTGAACTTGCCGTGGTGTTCACTACCCATGGCGTGGTGTTCACTTCCCATGGCGTGGTGTTAACTACCCTTGGCGTGGTGATCACTACCCTTGGCATGTTCTTCACTACCCTTGAAGTGGTGTTCACTACCCTTGCCGCCATGTTTACTACCCTTGGTGTGGTGTTCACTACCCTTAACGTGGTGTTCACTACTCTTGGCGTGGTGTTCACTACCCTTAACGTGGTGTTCACTACCCATGACGTCATGTTCACTACCCTTGGCGTGGGGTTCACTAACCTTGGCGTGGTGTTCACCACTCTTGGCGTGGTGTTCACTGCCCTTCGCGTGGTGTTCACTACCCATGGCATGGTGTTCACTACCCATGGCGTGGTGTTTACTACCCTTGGCGTGGTGTTCACTATCCTTAGCGTGGTGTTCACTATCCTTGGAGTTGTGTTTACTATCCAAGGCGTGGTATTCACTATCCTTGGCGTGGTGTTCACTATCCTTAGCGTGGTGTTCACTATCCTTAGCGTGGTGTTCACAACCCTTGCCGTGGTATTCACTACCCTTGGCGTGGTGTTCACTACCCTTAGCGTGATGTTCACTGAACTTGCCGTGGTGTTCACTACTTATGGCGTGGTGTTCACTTCCCATGGCGTGGTGTTCACTACCCTTGGCGTGGTGATCACTACCCTTGTCATGTTCTTCACTACCCTTGACGTGGTGTTCACTACCCTTGCCGCCATGTTTACTACCCTTGGTGTGGTGTTCACCACCCTTAACGTGGTGTTCACTACTCTTGGCGTGGTGTTCACTACCCTTAACGTGGTGTTCACTACCCATGACGTCATGTTCACTACCCTTGGCGTGGGGTTCACTAACCTTGGCGTGGTGTTCACCACTCTTGGCGTGGTGTTCACTGCCCTTCGCGTGGTGTTCACTACCCATGGCATGGTGTTCACTACCCATGGCGTGGTGTTTACTACCCTTGGCGTGGTGTTCACTATCCTTAGCGTGGTGTTCACTATCCTTGGAGTTGTGTTTACTATCCAAGGCGTGGTATTCACTATCCTTGGCGTGGTGTTCACTATCCTTAGCGTGGTGTTCACTATCCTTAGCGTGGTGTTCACAACCCTTGCCGTGGTATTCACTACCCTTGGCGTGGTGTTCACTACCCTTAGCGTGATGTTCACTGAACTTGCCGTGGTGTTCACTACCCATGGCGTGGTGTTCACTACCCATGGCGTGGTGTTCACTACCCTCTGCGTGGTGATCACTACCCTTGGCATGTTCTTTACTACCCTTGACGTGGTTTTCACTACCCTTGCCGCCATGTTTACTACCCTTGGTGTGGTGTTCACTACCCTTAACGTGGTGTTCACTACTCTTGGCGTGGTGTTCACTACCCTTAACGTGGTGTTCACTACCCATGACGTCATGTTCACTACCCTTGGCGTGGGGTTCACTAACCTTGGCGTGGTGTTCACCACTCTTGGCGTGGTGTTCACTGACCTTCGCGTGGTGTTCACTACCCATGGCATGGTGTTCACTACCCATGGCGTGGTGTTTACTACCCTTGGCGTGGTGTTCACTATCCTTAGCGTGGTGTTCACTATCCTTGGAGTTGTGTTTACTATCCAAGGCGTGGTATTCACTATCCATGGCGTGGTGTTCACTATAATTAGCGTGGTGTTCACTATCCTTAGCGTGGTGTTCACAACCCTTGCCGTGGTATTCACTACCCTTGACGTGGTGTTAACTACCCTTGCCGCCATGTTTACTACCCTTGGTGTGGTGTTCACTACCCTTAACGTGGTGTTCACTACTCTTGGCGTGGTGTTCACTACCCTTAACGTGGTATTCACTACCCATGACGTCATGTTCACTACCCTTGGCGTGGGGTTCACTAACCTTGGCGTGGTGTTCACCACTCTTGGCGTGGTGTTCACTGCCCTTCGCGTGGTGTTCACTACCCATGGCATGGTGTTCACTACCCATAGCGTGGTGTTTACTACCCTTGGCGTGGTGTTCACTATCCTTAGCGTGGTGTTCACTATCCTTGGAGTTGTGTTTACTATCCAAGGCATGGTATTCACTATCCTTGGCGTGGTGTTCACTATCCTTAGCGTGGTGTTCACTATCCTTAGCGTGGTGTTCACAACCCTTGCCGTGGTATTCACTACCCTTGGCGTGGTGTTCACTACCCTTAGCGTGATGTTCACTGAACTTGCCGTGGTGTTCACTACTTATGGCGTGGTGTTCACTTCCCATGGCGTGGTGTTCACTACCCTTGGCGTGGTGATCACTACCCTTGGCATGTTCTTCACTACCCTTGACGTGGTGTTCACTACCCTTGCCGCCATGTTTACTACCCTTGGTGTGGTGTTCACCACCCTTAACGTGGTGTTCACTACTCTTGGCGTGGTGTTCACTACCCTTAACGTGGTGTTCACTACCCATGACGTCATGTTCACTACCCTTGGCGTGGGGTTCACTAACCTTGGCGTGGTGTTCACCACTCTTGGCGTGGTGTTCACTGCCCTTCGCGTGGTGTTCACTACCCATTGCATGGTGTTCACTACCCATGGCGTGGTGTTTACTACCCTTGGCGTGGTGTTCACTATCCTTAGCGTGGTGTTCACTATCCTTGGAGTTGTGTTTACTATCCAAGGCGTGGTATTCACTATCCTTGGCGTGGTGTTCACTATCCTTAGCGTGGTGTTCACTATCCTTAGCGTGGTGTTCACAACCCTTGCCGTGGTATTCACTACCCTTGGCGTGGTGTTCACTACCCTTAGCGTGATGTTCACTGAACTTGCCGTGGTGTTCACTACCCATGGCGTGGTGTTCACTACCCATGGCGTGGTGTTCACTACCCTCTGCGTGGTGATCACTACCCTTGGCATGTTCTTTACTACCCTTGACGTGGTTTTCACTACCCTTGCCGCCATGTTTACTACCCTTGGTGTGGTGTTCACTACCCTTAACGTGGTGTTCACTACTCTTGGCGTGGTGTTCACTACCCTTAACGTGGTGTTCACTACCCATGACGTCATGTTCACTACCCTTGGCGTGGGGTTCACTAACCTTGGCGTGGTGTTCACCACTCTTAGCGTGGTGTTCACTGCCCTTCGCGTGGTGTTCACTACCCATGGCATGGTGTTCACTACCCATGGCGTGGTGTTTACTACCCTTGGCGTGGTGTTCACTATCCTTAGCGTGGTGTTCACTATCCTTGGAGTTTTGTTTACTATCCAAGGCGTGGTATTCACTATCCTTTGCGTGGTCTTCACTATCCTTAGCATGGTGTTCACTATCCTTAGCGTGGTGTTCACAACCCTTGCCGTGGTATTCACTACCCTTGGCGTGGTGTTCACTGCCCTTAGCGTGATGTTCACTACCCATGGCGTGGTGTTCACTACCCTTGGCGTGGTGATCACTACCCTTGGCATGTTCTTCACTACCCTTGACGTGGTGTTCACTACCCTTGCCGCCATGTTTACTACCCTTGGTGTGGTGTTCACTACCCTTAACGTGGTGTTCACTACTCTTGGCGTGGTGTTCACTACCCTTAACGTGGTGTTCACTACCCATGACGTCATGTTCACTAACCTTGGCGTGGTGTTCGCCACTCTTGGCGTGGTGTTCACTGCCCTTTGAGTGGTGTTCACTACCCATGGCGTGGTGTTCACTACCCATGGCGTGGTGTTCACTACCCTTGGCGTGGTGATCACTACCCTTGGCATGTTCTTCACTACCCTTGACGTGGTGTTCACTACCCTTGCCGCCATGTTTACTACCCTTGGTGTGGTGTTCACTACCCTTAACGTGGTGTTCACTACTCTTGGCGTGGTGTTCACTACCCTTAACGTGGTGTTCACTACCCATGACGTCATGTTCACTACCCTTGGCGTGGGGTTCACTAACCTTGGCGTGGTGTTCGCCACTCTTGGCGTGGTGTTCACTGCCCTTTGAGTGGTGTTCACTACCCATGGCGTGGTGTTTACTACCCTTTGCATGGTGTTCACTACCCTTGGAGTGGTGTTCACTACCCTTCTCGTGGTGTTCACTACCCTTCACGTGGTGTTCACTACCCTTGGCATGGTGTTCACTACCCTTGGCATAGTGTTCACTACCCTTGGCGTGGTGTTCACTACCCTTCGCGTGGTGATCACTACCCTTGGCGTGGTGTTCCCTACCCTTGGTGTGGTGTTCACTATCCTTTGCGTGGTGTTCACTATCCTTAGCGTGGTGTTCACTATCCTAAGCGTGGTGTTCACTACCCTTGGTGTGGTGTTCACTATCCTTAGCGTAGTGTTTACTATCCTTGGCGTGGTGTTCACTATCCTTGGCGTGGTGTTCACTACCCCTGGTGTGGTGTTCACTATCCTTGCCATAGTGTTCACTATCCTTGTGTGGTGTTCACTATCCGTGGCGTGATGTTCACTATCCTTGGCGTGGTGTTCACTATCCTTGGCGTGGTGTTCACTAACCTTGGCGTGGTGTTCACTGAACTTGGCGTAGTGTTCACTATCTTTGGAGTGGTGTTTACTATCCTTGGCGTGGTGTTCACTGAACTAGGCGTGTTGTTCACTATCCTTAGCGTGGTGTTCACTATCCTTGGAGTTGTGTTTACTATCCAAGGTGTGGGAACCGACCTGTGAGATTTATATTTATTTAATTTATATGAATTTATATTTACGTTAATTGATATACTTCGATAGCAATTTGTATAATGATAAGTGGACTGTATTTCTGCAATAATCTCATAATCTCACAAATCGATCCTCTTCACATTAGGGGGGGTTTATATTAATTTATATATATGCAGCCAATCAAACTACAGTATTAGACTACATACATTGAAAAGGTTCCTTATCTTATTTGTACAGCAAGCTTTAGTCCACCAGGTATAACTAGGTTGTAGACGCCACATTTTCCCTCTTTGAGGTAGCTTCCATCACCCTGGTAACTGATGTACAAAGCATGCTTCCTCGTCTTGACCTGTCAAAAGGGCGCTAGCTGTAAAGCCAGATACCTATATATGACAAGCTATGTCAGAGAAAATACTGTACATGGAACAATGAAGACCTGGCTTAATTACCTTTAGTATGAGGCGATTTCGTGATCTAACCGGGACACCCTACCCAATGACATTAATGGCCACTAATGATTGATATACGGGTTTCGGAAAGAACACTTAACTTGATTTGTTGACAGCGTGTTGATAATGGTACACCTTTGGTTTCCATAACACTACGTCCAAGTAAAATTAACAGGAGCCGTATTTGCTCCCGTGTGCCTCTGGTCTAGTATAAACAATGTCTAACACTCCATACTACTGACGCCTGGCCGACATTGTCCAGATATGATAGGAGCCGAATTTGCTCCACGCGTCTCGGAGGTGACACAACAATGGCTGCCCCTCCTTCCTCACTCTCGCACCTAGCTTACATTGTCCAGATGTCAATAAGTGATAGAAGGGTCACATTTACTCTACTCTAATACTGATAATTAAGTTAATTTATATGAGATGTTTTTATGATGGTAAAGTCCAAAGACTAATGTATTTAAGAATAATTCCCACCATAATAGGTGGTGATTTATAATAGTATGTGGTGATGATATCCCGTTTTCTATAGACGGTAATTCCACTACAAGTTACGTTTTCTATGGGTAACTTGTTGGTAATACAGCAGCAATTATTATCTGTCTGTATGATATATTAAATGGTGTCGGATTTTCTGACATAATTCCCCAGGGGCTGCTCACGGGTCGAAGTCCTCTTTAGAACAGACGAACACCGATACTCCTCCTTCAAATTAATAAATTAATTTGATGTTAGTAGTTAGTAATCACACATTTGAGTGTCTGTTCGTACAGGACGGATGTCCCGTACTAGAGTTGCAGAGGTTAGAAGTCTAATGCGATTTCATTTCCCTGTCAACTCTTGAAAGGCTAATATTCAAGCCTAAATACATATTATTTAACCCAGGAGACTGAATGTGATCAAGTACTACAGTCAAGTATGATTCAGGGACTGCAGTGAGATCATTGACATTAGATATAACTTGAAGTTTCTTCAGGTAACTGGTCACTGATATATAAACACTGAGGCCCATGGAATACATCTTGATTAAATAATAAATGTATCAAATCAGTCATCAGATTTATTGGGGTTTAATTTAGTTAATTGATTCAGAAGATTGAATAGCTCATCATTAAAGTAAAGTATGGTTCTGAGACTGCAGTGGGTTCAGTGACATTGGTCGCAGTGACTTGTAGCTGTTTTAGGCTACTGTTCACTGATTTGCCACTGAGGCCTCATGAACTCATCTTCAGCTCTAAATGATGATACTAACATCAACCTCTATTGGTATAGTCAGCTGTAATCTCCTTAGTATAATGCTACTGGAGAAATATAATCAGCTGACAAATTTAGATTTCTATTGGTATTGTTTATCTGCAGGCATAGGTCTCCTCAGGCTTGATACTGGTCCTGAGAGAAATTTACCTCCTGCAGAGTTTAACATGGTTATGCCCTGATATTTAGTAGGGCTACCAATGAATTGATGGTAGTAGTCTGTCCCCACAAGGACAGCCATTTGGCATTTAATTTGCTCAAATTTACCTGCAGCTGCTTGATAATAGCTTTCCACGTTAGCATAATCAACTGGAGATTGTTGTAACAAATCTTCACATTTCTTGATCTGTCTTGTTAAATGGCCTTTAAGACCTGCAAGGGTTCTTTTCATTCTCCCTGCATTATCCATACTGGCTAGTTGGTGAAGCCTTATGGGGCTTGTACTTGGGCTGCTCATAATACTGAACAAGTACTGATGGTAGCCTAGGGTAAATTCTGCACTTACTAGGCAATAATCCTACCTCTACTAGAGGTTAGCACTTAAAATTAATACACATTATATATATACAATCATACACACTAATGATTTGAGTGATAAACCAGTGTCATTGGAAGTACCTTTAGGTTAGCTCTTCTATATCACCCTAGGATGGTAGAGACACTAATTAATCACTCAAAGGTGTAATGATCATAAGTAAATTATTATATATACAACTCAACTCGAGTTGATAAAAATTACACCCAAAATAGGGTCTGGACCATTCATTAATGGTGTTAGGTTGATCAATATAGTACAACTGACTATGGTAATAATGGGACTAGGATGAGCAATAATAGTTCAACTAGTCAATGGTTAATATCCTACCCTGTTGTGGGTTGGCAATTAGTAAATATTATACTGTGATCACTAGTGCAATATATATTAAATGATTCTCTATTTTGGAGAAATAATATACACAGTTATTGATAATAGCCTCTTAATTAGCCTCTATGAAACTTCTAATATTATCTAGAAGTATTAAATATTATTAGTGACCTCGCAAAATAAACTCCACAAAATTCGTAGATAATCTCTTGCGAAATTTAACACCACGAAATCCGTGAACAATCTGCGAAGACACAGCCACTAATTTGGCTGGCTTCTATATTAGCGCTGTCATTTCACAGAATAACACGCCACCAAATACCTGTGGGTGTGCATGAAACCGCTGACGAAGCTGATCTGAACTGAGCGGGGCTCGCCCTCGCTTGAGGCAACGCTGCCGTCTTTGACTGGCTTTGTTTAAATCACACTGCACTAGTTTATTTAATGAATCCACTGTTTAACTGGTTTCATCCGGTACTAAGATGACCAAATGTGGGTTCAAAAGATCAAATAATCCGTCATCCGGTTCGAAGATGACCAAATAATGTGGGAACCGACCTGTGAGATTTATATTTATTTAATTTATATGAATTTATATGTACGTTAATTTATATACTTCGATAGCAGTTTGTATAATGATAAGTGGACTGTATTTCTGCAATAATCTCATAATCTCACAAATCGATCCTCTACACATTAGGGGGGGTTTATATCAATTTATATATATGCAGCCAATCAAACTACAGTATTAGACTACATACATTGAAAAGGTTCCTTATCTTATTTGTACAGCAAGCTTTAGTCCACCAGGTATAACTAGGTTGTAGACGCCACATTTTCCCTCTTTGAGGTTGCTTCCATCACCCTGGTAACTGATGTACAAAGCATGCTTCCTCGTCTTGACCTGTCCAAAGGGCGCTAGCTGTAAAGCCAGATACCTATATATGACAAGCTATGTCAGAGAAAATACTGTACATGGAACAATGAAGACCTGGCTTAATTACCTTTAGTATGAGGCGATTTCGTGATCTAACCGGGCCACCCTACCCAATGACATTAATGGCCACTAATGATAGATATACGGGTTTCGGAAAGAACACTTAACTTGATTTGTTGACAGCGTGTTGATAATGGTACACCTTTGGTTTCCACAACACTACGTCCAAGTAAAATTAACAGGAGCCGTATTTGCTCCCGTGTGCCTCTGGTCTAGTATAAACAATGTCTAACACTCCATACTACTGACGCCTGGCCGACATTGTCCAGATATGATAGGAGCCGAATTTGCTCCACGCGTCTCGGAGGTGACACAACAATGGCTGCCCCTCCTTCCTCACTCTGGCACCTAGCTTACATTATCCAGATGTCAATAAGTGATAGAAGGGTCACATTTACTCTACTTTAATACTGATAATTAGGTTAATTTATATGAGATGTTTTTATGATGGTAAAGTCCAAAGACTAATGTATTTAAGAATAATTCCCACCATAATAGGTGGTGATTTATAATAGTATGTGGTGATGATATCCCGTTTTCTATAGATGGTAAATTCACTACAAGTTACGTTTTCTATGGGTAACTTGTTGGTAATACAGCAGCAATTATTATCTGTCTGAATGATATATTAAATGGTGTCGGGTTTTCCGACATAAGGCGTGGTGTTCACTATCCTTGGCGTGGTGTTCACTATCCTTAGCGTGGTGTTCACTATCCTTAGCGTGGTGTTCACTATCCTTAGCGTGGTGTTCACAACCCTTGCCGTGGTATTCACTACCCTTGGCGTGGTGTTCACTACCCTTAGCGTGATGTTCACTGAACTTGCCGTGGTGTTCACTACCCATGGCATGGTGTTCACTACCCATGGCGTGGTGTTCACTACCTTTGGCGTGGTGATCACTACTGTTGGAAATTTCCAACACCGAATACAACACTGTTGTATTCTCATTACTTATTACTAACTCTACTAATTATTGTAGTAAGTAAAATTAACACCACGTAGAATTCTCATGTACTAATAATTTCATCTGTGCAGTAGGCTAGAATTCTCACGTCACCTGACGCCAGTATTGCATCAGATTTCATTACAATAAACACATTATATCCAATGTATCTGAGAATTAAATTCGATTCTCTATAACCAAGGCATTCTGTGTGATAATTAATTACAGATAAATTGACCTCCAACTAAAAGCCGAATAGAGCGTTAGAGTCATAGCGGTTATCTAGTAATAAAAGTTAACGTCACAGGTGAATGCCATGGAGAGACATTAATTCCTCTCCCTTATATGTTTACTATCACTAAATTGGCAAATAATAATATTTCCCTCTTCTAAATAATAAACCCGTCCTGTCTCCAACATTTCAAGCACAAATGCGAGAAATACTAATATTCATGACAATAATTTGTCTAATGAACGCGAGACGCGGCGTGGGTGAGGAGGACCAGCCAGTACACGTGGATGGAAGCTCTCGAGCAGACCTGTCCTCATCGTGCTCACGAGGAGACGCCATTGCCCAGTCATCAGGGTAGACGTTATCCATCCTCAGATGAAAGTCGCCACTGTGAGGCGTGAACAACCTTGCAGATAATATCTTCAACTGGTGTCGGTGTAACATAAGGAACCTTTTTAATCTGGTTCTTGACTACACGTGACCGGCCAGTGAAGTGCGCCATTATCCAGGATAGGGTGAAACCCGAGCCTGGGACGCGAATTTCGGCAATCTTAAAACTTATACAGTGCCCATATTAGCTAAGTATCTTCTCCTTATTTGATGCATCCGGTAAGGTGTAGTGTAGTAGCTGGGCGATTGACCGTGACGACGTATACCAACACCAAACCACAGGTCATTACCCATTATCGCCTGTAAATCTTAATTTCAACATAGAGATTCAGTAGTTTAATTAGTTGCTACTGTAAATATTTGTTTTGCAGCACGTGAGAAGAATTCTCCCTGCCGCCTTCTCCCATGTTAATCCATCCCACTCGTCAGCCAGCCGAGCCCAGGGAATTAGAGGAATCGTCGTGGCTTACACAAAGGAATCGTCATTAAGCTAAGATTCCTTTGTATTCATTTATTAAATTTCTGAAATTGCTTACATGCAGAATTCCTTTGGATTAACATGTGTTTATTGTGATTATCATTATTATACTTATAATCTATGTTCCCATTCATGGTAATGACATTGGTTTCACTATAATTCATAGGATTAGATTATTATAATTTGGATTAGTGAACGAACCACACTAGTTCCTGGACGTACTGAGTTCCAGTAATAACCCCCCAATGTAGGTGTTTGAGGGTTTGATTCATTTAATTATACAGCCCATTAATTATTTCTATGATCATATTCTCTAGTATTTTATCCATAGTTACTGGTTCATCTAGGAATTATCTAATGATCAGAAATTCTCAGTTTCCCTCTTTACTATAAAAGCGGGTGGTCCTTTGTAATTTAATTTACTACATTAATATTTAAATAATCAGATTCAAGCCCCAAATGTCCCACATTATGGTCCTTATCGAACCGGATAGGCATTAAATTTATAATTAAAATATTAATCATTAATAACTAATCCTTGTGTGATAGAAGCTAGACTAACTATTTAATTAATTGTGTCAACTAACAGTGTAACACATCAGTTAGCCTAGATCACACTAACATATTGCTACTTTCACCTCATGTATAAGGTAGCTTTAGTGGGTCATAGCCAATTACCCACAACACTTAGACCTATACCTCACACAGAGGTGAGAATCTTTAGGTCACCAGGAGCAACAGCTCATAACTTTTATAATAACCCCACCCTAACACCTGCGTTAGAGTGGCCTCACCATCTAACCATTATATACTTAGGTGGTAATGACATCCACCCCACTCGTCATCCAGCTGAGGTGATCAAACACCTCAAAGCCATAATTTCTTCTTTCAAGCTCATCAGTGAATCGGTAGTATTCACATTAGTGGAACCTCGCCAACCAAGTCAAGATAATCGTTGGGGAGTAACCCCAGAATACTACCTGAGAGCTGCTAAGTACATGAATTTCAGGCTGAAAAAACGAGTGAGATTGGATGCCACATATATCCAATTTACAGCCAGACCTTACAGACAGAACCTGACCAGAGATGGTGTACACTTGTCAGGGGAATCTAGGTTGCATGTGGTTGACAAGTTAATTAACACCATCAACCATCACAAACGGCTGTGGCTAGCAAGCCAAACTTAACTGTACATAATTGTTTCACTTGTGTGTGCAAGAGCACTCTTATAAAACAAAACAAAACAAAAATACAGCACAACTATATTCACCTTACTGCACCACAATAATCTTTACCCATGTTATTAGGTAGAATTTAGGCTGAGATTGTGCTGAATTTGGTACAAGCCCAGACTAAATAACTTTATAGTTCTTAGTTAGGAATTATTACGACTAGATCTCAACTAGTCAGTGTTGTATGTATTATATTATTTGTGCTGACCCTATACAGGGTGGGATTAAATTTTTGAGATAACTCTGATTGGAGCGTCTCCATAATATTTATCTTGTATGCATTATTTTGTGTATCTATTTTGTGTATTGCTGGATAATCTCCATTAACTTTGATGGTGATATAGATGAGCTAACCGGACGAGAACTAATGGTGAAGTTCAGACAGTACATAAAATATCTAGCTATTTGTTGTTAGGTAGGTAGGTACATTCAACCTCAAGTGAGGAAAAATATAAAGTTATATATATACCCAAGCTTCATTAGTAATACATATACTAACACTGTGAAGTTCGAACCTAAGCCCAACATGGCTACTCCTGAGCAATTGAGGAGAACCTACATTGGCCTTAAAGGTCATTTGACCAGATTAATTAATAAGGCTGAGGGCTTAACTAAAGATACTCCCATTGACTCTTTATCACTTAGAGACATCAGTTAGAGTGGCTGATCTGAAATTTGATCAAGTCAGATCTGCAGGTCAATCTTACCTTGATCTGCTAAATACTGTAGAAACTGATCCTGAGGAATTAAGTCAAATTGTATACGACATCTACCAGTATGAAGATGAGACTCAAGATATAATTATCAGGCTATTAGCAAATTATCATCTAAATTAGCAAAACAATCTGGATCCAATACCAGTAACACTGGGTCTCACTTCAATAATCAACTACCCGAGGTTCGTTTACCTACTTTAGACTTACCTACATTTTCAGGATTAGATACAGAAAATTGGGACAATTTTTGGACTTCCTTTGAAGTTCACATCCATAAGAAGCCGTCTCTAGACAAGGTTTCTAAATTTTCATACCTACTTAGTCTTCTCACAGGAGAGGCTAAAAAGGTCATACATAACCTTACTCTTAATGAGAGTAATTATGAGGAAGCTATAAAACTCCTGAAGTTGAACTATTGCAACAAAGAGTTAAGTATAGCTACCCTCTATTATCAATAGCTAGATCTGAATGCACCAAACAGTAGACCAGAGTCACTTCAGAGCTTCAGACTAGAAGTAGAGTCTCTAGTAAAGGCCTTAGGTACTAAAGTTAATATACCTGCTTCAGAATGGTCTATCAAGTTACTATTACAGAGGAAATTACCTCGAAATGTCTTGACAGAGCTCTGCTCACATTATAATACCGAGTTTCTCACTCTCGACCAAATTTTCGAGGGGTTGAGGATCACAGTTAACAGGTTAAAGACTCATGATAAAATTAAACCTGAGTCTAAACCAACTAGTGCTGATATTTCAGTCAAACCTAAACAGACTCAGAGTAAGTCTAATAAATATAAATCCAAACCACCTCCATCCACTGGGAAAAGAAGTGGAAATGTAGGTACATATTCGGTGTCTCCTTCAGAGATAACCAATGACTTGTCAACTAAAGAGACTAAGTCTATTAACCAGAGAAAGTGTCTGTTCTGCAATCAGGAACACACCACTTATCAATGCTCTGTTTATCCTACTTATAATGTTAGGGTTAAAAGGTTACAAGAATTGCACAAGTGCACCAAGTGCATGGGCTCTCATGATCCCAAGAAATGTGCAGTGCAGCTACGTTCCTGCAACCGCTGTAACCAAGGTGTACACCACTACGCCTTATGTAGAAAATCTTCTACACCAACCATGACCACTGGAGAGAATTCTACGAATTCTACTGCAGTACAATATTGCAAAGTGCATCACGAAGTAAATGTACTTGCTACTGAGTCAGGCAATAATACTACTTTGCCTACAGCTCAACTTAAACTAATAAACCGAAGATCTAGAATTAACACTAGGGGTCTTTTTGACCAAGGCTCACAGAAAACCTTCATTACACAACAGTTGGTAGATGAGTTAAATTTAAAACCTGCCAAAAGTGTGAGGTTAAATATTTCTGGTTTCTTGTCAAATAGTGGACCTCGTGACTACAAGGTAGTTAAAGTATTAGTAAGACTAGGATCTTCTACTAGTCCAATCCAAGCGGTAGTAGTGGATAAGATTCCTACAGACCTGCAGGTCACAGGATTAGCTCACACTGCGAGACATCTTAAACGAAACCGCATGAGGCTAGCAGATTATAAAATAAATTCTGACTGCCTCACAGATGTTGGAATACTTATAGGCGCGGATCATTATTACAAGTTTATAACTGGATGCACTAGGCAACATGGTATGAATTTGTTGTCGTCCGCAGGGGGCAAATTGCTCACAGGACCAGTGCTTTTCAGACAAGGTCCAGCGTCCACAAACCAACAATCCAATAATGTAATTGTGGCGTGACTAGGCTTAGAACAGTCACCCCTATGCTTCAGGGAAATATCTGAGGATATTGAGTCTGACCCACCAATACATCGTTTGTGGGATTTAGACACTTTAGGCATCATCCCTGAGCAACCAAGTCCTGATGATACGTGGACTTACCAGCAATATCTGGATACAGTTGTCTACTCAAATAAACAATACTGGGTAAGACTCCCATGGAAGTTGGATCATCCACAACTTCCAGTTAATTATTTTATGGCAGCCTCACAATTGCAGTCTCAATTAACACGACTACAGAAGCAGCCAGACAAACTGAACATGTATCATCAACTTATCCAACAACAACTTAACAATAAGTTCATTGAAGTTGTTGAACACGATGACCGAAAAACAGGTCATTATTTACCTCACCACGCTGTGGTGAAAGACTCATTGACAACACCTATTCGTATTGTCTTTAACTGCAGTGCTAAAGTAAAGCCGAGCAGTGTGTCTTTAAATGAATGTCTCCAAATGGGACCTAGCCTAACACAAAGGCTACATGACGTGTTGTTACGATTTCGCACAGGCATTTTTGCCTATACAGCTGACATCAGCAAAGCCTTTCTCCGAGTAGGATTACAGGAGGAAGATCGTGACTACACAAAATTCCTCTGGTTTAAGGATCCACTGGATCCTAACAGTGAAGTAATCACCTATCGTTTTGCCTCAGTATTATTTGGAGCTATAAGGCAACCATTAGCGACAACTTGTATGTCGACAATTTCCAGGGGACAACTAATGATCAAGCTGATCTGGTAGAAATCTACCATGAGGCTAACCGTGAACTGTTAGGAGCCAATATGCCACTACAGTCATGGGCCTCAAATAATAAACTGCTTAACCAGGTAATCGAGAAAGAATTTCCAGATTTTCAGGTACCCAGTCAATTAAAGGTTCTAGGCATGGAATGGAACACCAGTACTGACGAGATGAATGTCAAGTCAGTACAAACTGATAATTCAACCCTTACCATGAGAACACTGCTCTCATTTGTCAGTCAACCATTTGACCCTTTAGGCCTACTTAGTCCTATTTTAATAAGGGGCAAACTCCTAATGCAGGAGCGCTGGCAGAAACATATGGGATGGGATGATCCGTTATCAAGTGAGTTACAAGCCAAATGGCAAATACTCTCAACGGATTTTAATCAGTTAGGCGTTTTGAAATTTCCTCGTAATGCTTCAGGACCAAACTTACCCACCAATTTGCACGTTTTTTGCGATGCCTCTGGCAAAGCATATGGCGCAGTAGCCTATTTAGTTAACAGTGCACAATTAATTTTACTCACATCTAAAGCAAGAGTTGCTCCCATTAAGAAGAGATCTTTACCTCAGATGGAGTTGACTGCATTGCTAGTGGGAGTAAGATTGGCTCATTGCCTGGCAAAGACACTCAGTAATATCCACTTTGGTGAGATTGTAGTGTGGTCAGACAACGAGGCAGTCTTACAATGGGTAAGAAACAATAATAACAAAACTCCTTACGTCAGTAATCGTGTCAGGGAGATTCATGATTTATCTGCTGGATATAAATTTCCACATGTTCCTACTAAGGACAATCCTGCAGATTATTTATCACGAGGATTAACATTAAAACAACTTGTCAAGTCTTCGCTGTGGTTCAATGGACCTTCATGGCTTGTTGGTGGTCAGTGGCCCAAACAAAAGCCACAAGTCATAGTGACCAATATCACCACTCCCATGAAAGAACCAGAACCTCAACGAATATTAGCCATTGATCCTTATCATTATTCTAACTTAAGCAAATTGTTACGAGTGACTGCACACGTGTTTGATTTCCTTGCTAAGGTAGGAATTCGACATAAGTTTCCCAATCCTATCCTCTACTGGATCAAACGTGCACAACAAGAGACATATGGAAGTGAATATGAGAATCTTCCAGAAAAATTGACTAAATCTCTAGGCATCTGGTACGATGCCAACACTCATAACATACTACGATGTGGAGGACGTTTGCTTCATGCAAAAATTGACTTGGACACAAAGAATCCAATTCTTCTACCTCGTCACCACCTCATCACTAAACTTCTTGTCTTACACCACCATCAATATGGTACCTTACATGGTGGAGTTTTAGATACTCTCACCGACCTTAGACAAAAGTACTGGCTTCCTCAAGGTCGTCAGACAGTTAAGACAATTATTAAATCTTGTGTAATCTGTAAGAGATACGACGCTAGAGTATGTCCTTACCCAGGACCTCCACCACTCCCAGAAGAGCGAGTAGTTCATCTTCGTCCTTTCGAAACCACTGGTGTTGATTAAACAGGAGCCTTACTCCTCACTGGTAACCCAGATAATATACCAGTGAAGGCGTACATTTGTCTCTTTACGTGTGCTACAACCAGAGGCGTACACTTAGAGGTCACTCCAGACATGAGTGCTGAAGCCTTCATTCAAGCTTTCCGCAGATTTGCTGCCCGCCGATCGTGTCCTAAATTAATGATATCGGACAACGGTTCTAATTTTGTGGCAGGAGAAAGTTGTTTGCGAGAAGTCTGGAACCATCCAGAAGTACAGTCAGTCCTACAGAGACGACAATGTCACTGGAAATTCATAACACCGAGAGCCCCTTGGCAAGGTGGGTTCTATGAGCGAATGGTAGGCACAGTCAAGAAGTGTCTAAGGAAAACTTTACACCAACAAAAGGTCAGTTACTCAGAACTCCAAACTATTGTTGTGGAAATCGAGGTGCGAGTCAATAACCGTCCAATAACCTACCTGTCTGATGATTTCACCCAGAGAGAACCTCTGAGCCCCTCACACTTGATCCATGGAGGTCTACTGAGCCCTCTCATCCCTTTAGCCGAAGAGGACCCTGTAGGCCCGTCACATGTGACCAGAGGAGACTTGGTGGAAAGCTACCAGCATCTTTCTAGAGTTGTTAACAGGTGGAATGAGGTGTGGACTCGAGAGTACCTCACAGCTCTACGAGAGTACCACTACGGAGCTTTGAGTCCTTACAATAAGGTGCAATTAAAACCAGGAGACCTAGTACTAGTCGACAGTGATGGACCAAGGTCAGAGTGGCCTATAGGCAAAATTGTTGCCATTCATCCAGATCATCAAGGTGTCCTGAGAGTAGTTAAAATTTTATGCCGAGGCAACACTACTCTAAAAACTTTAGAGAAGCTGGTTCCCCTTGAACTGACTGAGCAAGAATATCAGCCAGATCCAGTTTCCCCAGTAATTTCCGAGGACAATGATCCTGTTCCTCCAAGCAACCGCCCCACTAGAGCTGCTGCTCAACAATGTAGGCGGAATTTGCAAGCCTATTACAACTCTGAACAAGAGTAATTTCCTTCACCTCCCACTTAGATAACTATGATGATGCTACGATGTGATATCACGTAACAAAACATTACACGTCACTATGACCCAGGATATCCCATCATAGTAGATTCTGTTGTTTAAATTGTGTGAGTTAAAATCTATAAATATTGTGTAGGCTATAAATAACATGTTTCATTTGACATGTAAATAGCAAGACTCAAGTTCTTGTAAGTCCTTGATAAATCCGGGATGTTCGTTATGTGTGTACTAACATACTAACATATTAATCTACTAATGTACTAATCTTAATATCACTTCGGGATAGGTCAGTACTCCACAGTACACTACGACCCTAGAATCCTCCCCCCGGAGTTATGTTGGAAATTTCCAACACCGAATACAACACTGTTGTATTCTCATTACTTATTACTAACTCTATTAATTATTGTAGTAAGTAAAATTAACACCACGTAGAATTCTCATGTACTAATAATTTCATCTGTGCAGTAGGCTAGAATTCTCACGTCACCCGACGCCAGTATTGCGTCAGATTTCATTACAATAAACACATTATATCCAATGTATCTGAGAATTAAATTCGATTCTCTATAACCAAGGCATTCTGTGTGATAATTAATTACAGATAAATTGACCTCCAACTAAAAGCCGAATAGAGCGTTAGAGTCATAGCGGTTATCTAGTAATAAAAGTTAACGTCACAGGTGAATGCCATGGAGAGACATTAATTCCTCTCCCTTATATGTTTACTATCACTAAATTGGCAAATAATATTTCCCTCTTCTAAATAATAAACCCGTCCTGTCTCCAACATTTCAAGCACAAATGCGAGAAATACTAATATTCATGACAATAATTTGTCTAATGAACGCGAGACGCGGCGTGGGTGAGGACCAGCGAGTACACGTGGATGGAAGCTCTCGAGCAGACCTGTCCTCATCGTGCTCACGAGGAGACGCCATTGCCCAGTCATCAGGGTAGACGTTATCCATCCTCAGATGAAAGTCGCCACTGTGAGGCGTGAACAACCTTGCAGATAATATCTTCAACTGGTGTCGGTGTAACATAAGGAACCTTTTTAATCTGGTTCTTGACTACACGTGACCAGCCAGTGAAGCGCGCCATTATCCAGGATAGGGTGAAACCAGAGCCTGGGACGCGAATTTCGGCAATCTTAAAACTTATACAGTGCCCATATTAGCTAAGTATCTTCTCCTTATTTGATGCATCCGGTAAGGTGTAGTGTAGTAGCTGGGTGATTGACCGTGACGACGTATACCAACACCAAACCACAGGTCATTACCCATTATCGCCTGTAAATCTTAATTTCTTGAACATAGAGATTCAGTAGTTTAATTAGTTGCTACTGTAAATATTTGTTTTGCAGCACGTGAGAAGAATTCTCCCTGCCGCCTTCTCCCATGTTAATCCATCCCACTCGTCAGCCAGCCGAGCCCAGGGAATTAGAGGAAGCGTCGTGGCTTACACAAAGGAATCGTCATTAAGCTAAGATTCCTTTGTATTCATTTATTAAATTTCTGAAATTGCTTACATGCAGAATTCCTTTGGATTAACATGTGTTTATTGTGATTTTCATTATAATACTTATAATCTATGTTCCCATTCATGGTAATGACATTGGTTTCACTATAATTCATAGGATTAGATTATTTTAATTTGGATTAGTGAACGAACCACACTAGTTCCTGGACGTACTGAGTTCCAGTAATAACCCCCCAATGTAGGTGTTTGAGGGTTTGATTCATTTAATTATACAGCCCATTAATTATTTCTATGATCATATTCTCTAGTATTTTATCCATAGTTACTGGTTCATCTAGGAATTATCTAACGATCATAAATTCTCAGTTTCCCTCTTTACTATAAAAGCGGGTGGTCCTTCGTAATTTAATTTACTACATTAATATTTAAATAATCAGATTCAAGCCCCAAATGTCCCACAACTACCCTTGGCATGTTCTTCACTACCCTTGACGTGGTGCTCACGACCCTTGACGTCATGTTTACTACCCTTGGCGTGGTGTTCACTACCCTTAACGTGGTGTTCACTACTCTTGGCGTGGTGTTCACTACCCTTAACGTGGTGTTCACTACCCATGACGTCATGTTCACTACCCTTGGCGTGGGGTTCACAAACCTTGGCGTGGTGTTCACCACCCTTGGCGTGGTGTTCACTGCCCTTGGCGTGATGTTCACTACCCATGGCATGGTGTTCACTACCCATGGCGTGGTGTTTACTACCCTTGGCATGGTGTTCACTACCCTAGGCGTCATGTTCACTACCCTTTGCGTGGTGTTCACTACCCTTGGCTTGGTGTTCACTACCCTGCACTTAGTGTTCAATACCTTTGGCATGGTGTTCACTACCCTTGGCATGATGTTCACTACCCTTAGCGTGGTGTTCAATACCATTAGCGTGGTGTTCACTATCCTTGGCGTGGTGTTCACTACCCTTTGCGTGGTGTTCACTACCCTTGGCGTGGTGTTCACTACCCTTTGCGTGGTGTTCACTACCCTTGGAGTGGTGTTCACTACCCTTCACGTGGTGTTCACTACCCTGGACGTGGTGTTCACTACCCTTGGCATGGTGTTCACTACCCTTGGCATAGTGTTCACTATCCTTGGCGTGGTGTTCACTACCCTTCACTTAGTGTTCACTACCATTGGCATGGTGTTCTCTACCCTTGGCATGGTGTTCACTACCCATAGCGTGGTGAACACTACCCTTGGCGTGGTGTTCACTATCCTTGGCGTGGTGTTCACTACCCTTGGCGTGGTGTTCAATACCCTTGGCGTGGTGTTCATTATCCTTGGCGTGGTGTTCACTACCCTTGGCGTGGTGTTCACTACCCTTGGCGTGGTGTTCACTACCCTTTGCGTGGTGTTCACTACCCTTGGAGTGGTGTTCACTACCCTTCACGTGGTGTTCACTACCCTGGGCGTGGTGTTCACTACCCTTGGCATGGTGTTCACTACCCTTGGCATAGTGTTCACTACCCTTGGCGTGGTGTTCACTACCCTTGGCGTGGTGATCACTACCCTTGGCGTGGTGTTCCCTACTCTTAGTGTGGTGTTCACTATCCTTTGCGTGGTGTTCACTATCCTTAGCGTGGTGTTCACTATCCTTAGCGTAATGTTCACTATCCTTAGCGTGGTGTTCACTATCCTTAACGTGGTGTTCACTACCCTTGGTGTGGTGTTCACTATCCTTATCGTAGTGTTTACTATCCTTGGCGTGGTGTTCACTATCCTTGGCGTGGTGTTCACTACCCCTGGTGTGGTGTTCACTATCCTTGCCGTAGTGTTCACTATCCATGTGTGGTGTTCACTATCCTTAGCGTGATGTTCACTATCCTTGGCGTGGTGTTCACTATCCTTGGCGTGGTGTTCACTAACCTTGGCGTGGTGTTCACTGAACTTGGCGTAGTGTTCACTATCCTTGGAGTGGTGTTTACTATCCTTGGCGTGGTGTTCACTGAACTAGGCGTGTTGTTCACTATCCTTAGCGTGGTGTTCACTATCCTTGGAGTTGTGTTTACTATCCAAGGCGTGGTGTTCACTATCCTTGGCGTGGTGTTCACAATCCTTAGCGTGGTGTTCACAACCCTTGCCGTGGTATTCACTACCCTTGGCATGGTGTTCACTACCCATGGCGTGGTGTTCACTACCCTTGGCGTGGTGATCACTACCCTTAGCATGTTCTTCACTACCCTTGACGTGGTGTTCACTACCCTTGCCGTCATGTTTACTACCCTTGGCGTGGTGTTCACTACCCTTAACGTGGTGTTCACTACCCATGACGTCATGTTCACTACCCTTGGCATGGGGTTCATTAACCTTGGCGTGGTGTTCACCACCCTTGGCGTGATGTTCACTGCCCTTGGCGTGGTGTTCACTACCCATGGCATGGTGTTCACTACCCATGGCGTGGTGTTCACTACCCTTAGCGTGATGTTCACTGAACTTGCCGTGGTGTTCACTACCCATGGCATGGTGTTCACTACCCATGGCGTGGTGTTCACTACCCTTGGCGTGGTGATCACTACCCTTAGCATGTTCTTCACTACCCTTGACGTGGTGTTCACTACCCTTGCCGTCATGTTTACTACCCTTGGCGTGGTGTTCACTACCCTTAACGTGGTGTTCACTACCCATGACGTCATGTTCACTACCCTTGGCATGGGGTTCATTAACCTTGGCGTGGTGTTCACCACCCTTGGCGTGGTGTTCACTGCCCTTGGCGTGGTGTTCACTACCCATGGCATGGTGTTCACTACCCATGGCGTGGTGTTTACTACCCTTGGCGTGGTGTTCACTACCCTTCGGTTAGTGTTCACTACCATTGGCATGGTGTTCACTACCCTTGGCATGGTGTTCACTACCCTTAGCGTGGTGTTCAGTACCCTTAGCGTGGTGTTCACTATCCTTGGCATGGTGTTCACTACCCTTGGCGTGGTGTTTACTACCCTTGGCGTGGTGTTCACTACCCTTGGAGTGGTGTTCACTACCCTTCACGTGGTGTTCACTACCCTTCACGTGGTGTTCACTACCCTTGGCATAGTGTTCACTATCCTTGGCGTGGTGTTCACTACCCTATGCGTGGTGTTCACTACCCTTGGCGTGGTGTTCCCTACCCTTAGCGTGGTGTTCACTACCCTTGGCGTCATGTTCACTACCCTTTGCGTGGTGTTCACTACCCTTGGCTTGGTGTTCACTACCCTTCACTTAGTGTTCACTACCATTGGCATGGTGTTCACTACCCTTGGCATGGTGTTCACTACCCATAGCGTGGTGTTCACTACCCTTGGCTTGGTGTTCACTATCCTTGGCGTGGTGTTCACTACCCTTGGCGTGGTGTTCAATACCCTTGGCGTGGTGTTCACTATCCTTGGCGTGGTGTTCACTACCCTTGGCGTGGTGTTCACAACCCTTGGCGTGGTGTTCACTACCCTTTGCGTGGTGTTCACTACCCTTGGAGTGGTGTTCACTACCCTTCACGTGGTGTTCACTACCCTGGGCGTGGTGTTCACTACCCTTGGCATGGTGTTCACTACCCTTGGCATAGTGTTCACTACCCTTGGCGTGGTGTTCACTACCCTGGGCGCGGTGATCACTACCCTTGGCGTGGTGTTCCCTACCCTTGGTGTGGTGTTCACTATCCTTTGCGTGGTGTTCACTATCCTTAGCGTGGTGTTCACTATCCTTAGCGTGGTGTTCACTATCCTTAGCGTGGTGTTCACTATCCTTAGCGTGGTGTTCACTACCCTTGGTTTGGTGTTCACTATCTTTAGCGCAGTGTTTACTATCCTTGGCGTGGTGTTCACTATCCTTGGCGTGGTGTTCACTACCCCTGGTGTGGTGTTCACTATCCTTGCCGTAGTGTTCACTATCCTTGTGTGGTGTTCACTATCCTTGGCGTGATGTTCACTATCCTTGGCGTGGTGTTCACTATCCTTGGCGTGGTGTTCACTAACCTTGGCGTGGTGTTCACTGAACTTGGCGTGTTGTTCACTATCCTTTGCGTGGTGTTCACTATCCTTGGAGTTGTGTTTACTATCCAAGGCGTGGTGTTCACTATCCTTGGCGTGGTGTTCACTATCCTTAGCGTGGTGTTCACTATCCTTAGCGTGGTGTTCACAACCCTTGCCGTGGTATTCACTACCCTTGGCGTGGTGTTCACTACCCTTAGCGTGATGTTAACTGAACTTGCCGTGGTGTTCACTACCCATAACATGGTGTTCACTACCCATGGCGTGGTGTTCAATACCCTTAACGTGGTGTTCACTACCCATGACGTCATGTTCACTACCCTTGGCATGGGGTTCACTAACCTTGGCGTGGTGTTCACCACCCTTGGCGTGGTGTTCACTGCCCTTCGCGTGGTGTTCACTACCCATGGCATGGTGTTCACTACCCATGGCGTGGTGTTTATTACCCTTGGCGTGGTGTTCACTACCCTAGGCGTCATGTTCACTACCCTTTGCGTGGTGTTCACTACCCTTTGCTTGGTGTTCACTACCCTTCGGTTAGTGTTCACTACCAATGGCATGGTGTTCACTACCCTTGGCATGGTGTTCACTACTCTTAGCGTGGTGTTCAGTACCCTTAGCGTGGTGTGCACTATCCTTGGCGTGGTGTTCACTACTATTGGCGTGGTGTTCACTACCCTTGGAGTGGTGTTCACTACCCTTCACGTGGTGCTCACTACCCTGGACGTGGTGTTCACTACCCTTGGCATGGTGTTCACTACCCTTGGCATAGTGTTCACTACCCTTAGCGTGGTGTTCACTACCCTTGGCATGGTGTTCACTACCCTTGGCGTGGTGTTCCCTACCATTAGCGTGGTGTTCACTACCCTTAGCGTGGTGTTCACTACCCTTGGCGTCATGTTCACTACCCTTGGCGTGGTGTTCACTATCCTTGGCGTGGTGTTTACTATCCTTGGCGTGGTGTTCACTAACCTTGGCGTGGTGTTCACTGAACTTGGCGTGGTTTTCACTATCCTTGGAGTGGTGTTTACTATCCTTGGCGTGGTGTTCACTGAACTAGGCGTGGTGCTTTCAAAATATCCCAATAGTTTTCAAAATATCCCAAACATCCCAAATTCGACCCTTGAGCCTTATTTTCTAGCAAATTCTAGCTCTCGGTACGTATTCGCAGTTTGAAATTACGACTTTTTGTATCGAAAGTATGTCAATTACTGAGAGCGGCAAAGGGTCACATTTTGCCCAAACACTTCCCTGCAGTTTTCAAAATATCCCAAACATCCCAAATTTGACCCTTGAGCCATATTTTGGAGTTAAATTCTGGCTCTCTGCACGTATTCGCAGATTGTAATTACGACTTTTTATACCGAAAATATGCCAATTACTGAGAGCGGCGATATGTCACATTTTGCTCAAACTTCCCTGCAATTCTCAAAGTATCCAAAACATCCCAAAATCGACCCTTAAGCCATATTTCAGAGCCAAATTCTGGCTCTCTGCGTGTATTCGCAGTTTGAAATTACAAAATATGCCAATTACTGAAAGCAGCGATGGATCACATTTTGCCCGAACCCTCCGTGCAGATTTAAAAGTATCCCAAACATCTCAAATTGGAAGCTTGAGCCATATTTTGGAGACAAATTCTAGCTCTCTGCACGTATTCGCAATTTGAAGTTACGTATTTTTATACCGAAAATATGCCAATTACTAAGAACGGCAAAGGGTCACAATTTGCCCAAACCCTTCCCTGCAGTTTTCAAAATATCCCCAACCTCCCAAATTCGACGCTTGAGCCATATTTTGGAGCCAAATTCTGGCTCTCTGCACGTATTCGCAGTTTGAAATTACGATATTTTATACCGAAAATATGCCAATTACTGAGAGCGGCGAAGGGTCACATTTTGACCCCCCACCTTCCTGCAGTATTCAAAATATCATAAACATCTCAAATTTGACCCTTGAGCCATATTTTGGAGCCAAATTCTGGCTCTCTGCACGTATTCGCTGATTGAAAATACGAATTTTTATACCGAAAATATGCCAATTACTGAGAGCGGCGAAAGGTCACATTTTGACCCCCCACCTCCCTGCAGTATTCAAAATATCACAAACATCTCAAATTCGACGCTTGAGCCACATTTTGGAGCCAAATTCTGGCTCTCTGCACGTATTCACAGTTTGAAATTACGATTTTTATACTGAAAATATCTTAATTACTGAGAGCAGCGATTGGTCACATTTTGCCCAAACCCCCCCTGCAGTTTCCAAAGTATCCCAAACATCCCAAATTCGACCCTTGAGCAATATTTTGGAGCCAAATTCTGGCTCTCTGCACATATTCGCAGTTTGAAATTGCGGCTTTTTATACCGAAACTATGCCCATTACTGATATTGGCGATGGGTCCCATTATCACCAAACACCCCCTGCAGTTTTCAAAATATCCGAAACATCCCAAATTTGACCCTTGAGCCTTATTTTAGAACTAAATTGTGGATCTGGGCACGTATTCGCAGTTTGAAATGACGATTTTTTATACAGAAAATATGCCAATTACTGAGTGCAGCGATGGGTCTTATTTTGCCTAAACCCCTCTGCAATTGTCAAAATATCCAAAACATCCCAAATTCGACCTTCGAGCCATATTTTTGGAGCCAAATTTTGGCTCTCTGCACGTATCCGCAGTTTGAAATTACGAATTTTTATAACCGAAAATATGCAAATTACTGAGAGCGGCGATGGGTCACATTTTGCCCAAACCTTCCTGCAGTTTTCAAAATATCCGAAACATCCCAAATTCGACCCTTGAGCCTTATTTTGGAGCAAATTCTGGCTCTCGGTACGTGTTCGCAGTTTGAAATTCCGACTGTTTATACCGAAAATATGCAAATTACTGAGAGCGGCAAGGGGTCACATTTTGCCCAAAACCCTTCCCTGCAGTTTTCAAAATATCCCAAACATCCCAAATTCGACCCCTGAGCCATATTTTGGAGTTAAATTCTGGCGCTCTGCACGTATTCGCAGATTGAAATTACTACTTTTTATACCGAAAATATGCCAATTACTGAGAGCAGCGATGGGTCACATTTTGCCCAAACTCCCCCCCTCCCCCCTTCAGTTTCCAAAGTATTCCAAACATCCCAAATTCGACGCTTGAGCAATATTTTTAAGCCAAATTCTGGCTCTCCGCACATATTCGTAGTTTGATATTACGACTTTTTATACCGAAAATATGCCCATTACTGATAGCGGCGATGGGTCACATTTTCACTAAACCCCCCTGCAGTTTTCAAAATATCCCAAACATCCCAAATTTGACCCTTGAGCCGTATTTTGGAACCAACTTCTGGATCTGTGCACGTATTCGCAGTTTGAAATGACGAATTTTTATACAGAAAATATGCCAATTACTGAGTGCAGCGATGGGTTTTATTTTGCCTAAACCCGTCTGCAGTTGTCAAAATATCCAAAACATCCCAAATTCGACCATTGAGCCAGTTTTTTGGAGCCAAATTCTGGCTCTCTGCACGTATTCACAGATTGAAATTACGATTTTTATACCGCAAATATGCCAATTACTGAGAGCGGCGATGGGTCACATTTTGTCCAAACTCCCCTGCATATCTCAAAGTATCCAAAACATCCCAAAATCGATCCTTCAGCCATATTTTAGAGCCAAATTCTGGCTCTCTGCGTGTATTCGCAGTTTGAAATTACAAAATATGCCAATTACTGAAAGCGGCGATAGATCACATTTTGCTCGAACCCTCCCTGCAGATTTAAAAGTATCCCAAACATCCCAAAATGTAAGCTTGAGCCATATTTTGGAGTCAAATTCTAGCTCTCTGCACGTATTCTCAATTTGAAGTTACGTATTTTTATACCGAAAATATGCCAATTACTAAGAGCGGCGAAGGGTCACATTTTGCCCAAACCCTTGCCTGCAGTTTTCAAAATATCCCAAACATCTCAAATTCGACGCTTGAGCCATATTTTGGAGCCAAATTCTGGCTCTCTGCACGTATTTGCAGTTTGAAATTACGATATTTTATACCGAAAATAGGCCAATTACTGATAGCGGCGAAGGGTCACATTTTGCCCCCCCCCCCTGCAGTGTTCAAAATATCATAAACATCTCAAATTCGACCCTTGAGCCATATTTTGGAGCCAAATTCTGGCTCTCTGCACGTATTCGCTGATTGAAATTACGAATTTTTGTACCGAAAATATGCCAATTACTGAAAGCTGCGATGGATCACAATTTGCCCGAACCCTCACTGCGGTTTAAAAGTATCCCAAACATCCCAAATTCGACGCTTGAGCCATATTTTGGAGTCAAATTCTCGCTCTCTGCACGTATTCGCAGTTTGAAATTACGTCTTTTTATACCGAAAATATGCCAACTACTGAAAGCTGCGATGGATCACATTTTGCCCAAACACTCCCTGCAGTTTTTAAAATATTACAAACATCCTAAATATGACGCTTGAGCCACATTTTGGAGCCAAATTCTGGCTCTCTGCACGTAATCACAGTTTGAAATTATGATTTTTATCCTGAAAATATATTAATTACTGAGAGCAGCGATGGATCACATTTGGCCCAAACCCCCCCTGCAGTTTCCAAAGAATCCCAAACATCCCAAATTCGAAGCTTGAACAATAATTTGGAGCAAAATTCTGGCTCTCTGCACATATTCGCAGTTTGAAATTGCGACTTTTTATACCGAAAATATGCCCATTACTGATAGCGTCGATTGGTAAAATTTTCACCAACCCCCCCCCCCCCCGGCAGTTTTCAAAATATCCCAAACATCCCAAATTTGACCCTTGAGCCATATTTTGGAACCAAATTCTGGATCTGTGCACGTATTCGCAGTTTGAAATGACGACTTTTTATACAGAAAATATGCCAATTACTGTGTGCAGTGATAGGTCTTATTTTGCCTAAACCCCTCTGCAGTTGTCAAAATGTCAAAAACATCCCAAATTCTACCTTTGAGCCATATTTTTGGAGCCAAATTCTGGCTCTCTGCACGTATTCGCAGTTTAAAATTACGAATTTTTGTACGACAATATGTCAATTACTGAAAGCGGCGATGGATCACATTTTGCCCAAACCCTCCCTGCAGTTCTCAAAATATCCCAAACTTCCAAAATTCGACGCTTGAGCCATATTTTGGAGAAAAGTTCTGGCTCTCTACACGTATTTGAAGTTTGAAGTTACTTTTTATACCGAAAATATGCCAATTACTGAGAGCTGCGATGGGTCACATTTTGCCCAAAATCAACTTGCAGTTTTCAAATTATCCAAAACATCCAAAATTCGAAGCTTGAGTCATATTTTGGGGCCAAATTCTGGCTCTCTGCACGTATTCGCAGTTTGAAATTACGATATTTTATACCGAAAATATGCCAATTACTGAGAGCAGCGATGGGTCACATTTTTGCCCAAACCCCCCTGCAGTTTTCAAAATATCCTAAACATCCCAAATTCGACCCTTGAGCCTTATTTTCGAGCAAATTCTGGCTCTCGGTACGTGTTCGCCGTTTTAAATAACGACTTTTTTTACCGAGGATATGCCAATTACTGAGAGCGGTAAAGGGTCACATTTTGCCCAAACCCTTCCCTGCAGTTTTAAAAATATCCCAAACATCCCAAATTCGACCCTTGAGCCATATTTTGGAGTTAAATTCTGGCTCTCTGCACGTATTCGCAGATTGTAATTACGACTTTTTATACCGAAAATATGCCAATTACTGAGAGCGGCGATATGTCACATTTTGCTCAAACTTCCCTGCAATTCTCAAAGTATCCAAAACATCCCAAAATCGACCCTTAAGCCATATTTCAGAGCCAAATTCTGGCTCTCTGCGTGTATTCGCAGTTTGAAATTACAAAATATGCCAATTACTGAAAGCAGCGATGGATCACATTTTGCCCGAACCCTCCGTGCAGATTTAAAAGTATCCCAAACATCTCAAATTGGAAGCTTGAGCCATATTTTGGAGACAAATTCTAGCTCTCTGCACGTATTCGCAATTTGAAGTTACGTATTTTTATACCGAAAATATGCCAATTACTAAGAACGGCAAAGGGTCACAATTTGCCCAAACCCTTCCCTGCAGTTTTCAAAATATCCCCAACCTCCCAAATTCGACGCTTGAGCCATATTTTGGAGCCAAATTCTGGCTCTCTGCACGTATTCGCAGTTTGAAATTACGATATTTTATACCGAAAATATGCCAATTACTGAGAGCGGCGAAGGGTCACATTTTGACCCCCCACCTTCCTGCAGTATTCAAAATATCATAAACATCTCAAATTTGACCCTTGAGCCATATTTTGGAGCCAAATTCTGGCTCTCTGCACGTATTCGCTGTTTGAAAATACGAATTTTTATACCGAAAATATGCCAATTACTGAGAGCGGCGAAAGGTCACATTTTGACCCCCCACCTCCCTGCAGTATTCAAAATATCACAAACATCCCAAATTCGACGCTTGAGCCACATTTTGGAGCCAAATTCTGGCTCTCTGCACGTATTCACAGTTTGAAATTACGATTTTTATACTGAAAATATCTTAATTACTGAGAGCAGCGATTGGTCACATTTTGCCCAAACCCCCCCTGCAGTTTCCAAAGTATCCCAAACATCCCAAATTCGACCCTTGAGCAATATTTTGGAGCCAAATTCTGGCTCTCTGCACATATTCGCAGTTTGAAATTGCGGCTTTTTATACCGAAACTATGCCCATTACTGATATTGGCGATGGGTCCCATTATCACCAAACACCCCCTGCAGTTTTCAAAATATCCGAAACATCCCAAATTTGACCCTTGAGCCTTATTTTAGAACTAAATTGTGGATCTGGGCACGTATTCGCAGTTTGAAATGACGATTTTTTATACAGAAAATATGCCAATTACTGAGTGCAGCGATGGGTCTTATTTTGCCTAAACCCCTCTGCAATTGTCAAAATATCCAAAACATCCCAAATTCGACCTTCGAGCCATATTTTTGGAGCCAAATTTTGGCTCTCTGCACGTATCCGCAGTTTGAAATTACGAATTTTTATAACCGAAAATATGCAAATTACTGAGAGCGGCGATGGGTCACATTTTGCCCAAACCTTCCTGCAGTTTTCAAAATATCCGAAACATCCCAAATTCGACCCTTGAGCCTTATTTTGGAGCAAATTCTGGCTCTCGGTACGTGTTCGCAGTTTGAAATTCCGACTGTTTATACCGAAAATATGCAAATTACTGAGAGCGGCAAGGGGTCACATTTTGCCCAAAACCCTTCCCTGCAGTTTTCAAAATATCCCAAACATCCCAAATTCGACCCCTGAGCCATATTTTGGAGTTAAATTCTGGCGCTCTGCACGTATTCGCAGATTGAAATTACTACTTTTTATACCGAAAATATGCCAATTACTGAGAGCAGCGATGGGTCACATTTTGCCCAAACTCCCCCCCTCCCCCCTTCAGTTTCCAAAGTATTCCAAACATCCCAAATTCGACGCTTGAGCAATATTTTTAAGCCAAATTCTGGCTCTCCGCACATATTCGTAGTTTGATATTACGACTTTTTATACCGAAAATATGCCCATTACTGATAGCGGCGATGGGTCACATTTTCACTAAACCCCCCTGCAGTTTTCAAAATATCCCAAACATCCCAAATTTGACCCTTGAGCCGTATTTTGGAACCAACTTCTGGATCTGTGCACGTATTCGCAGTTTGAAATGACGAATTTTTATACAGAAAATATGCCAATTACTGAGTGCAGCGATGGGTTTTATTTTGCCTAAACCCGTCTGCAGTTGTCAAAATATCCAAAACATCCCAAATTCGACCATTGAGCCAGTTTTTTGGAGCCAAATTCTGGCTCTCTGCACGTATTCACAGATTGAAATTACGATTTTTATACCGCAAATATGCCAATTACTGAGAGCGGCGATGGGTCACATTTTGTCCAAACTCCCCTGCATATCTCAAAGTATCCAAAACATCCCAAAATCGATCCTTCAGCCATATTTTAGAGCCAAATTCTGGCTCTCTGCGTGTATTCGCAGTTTGAAATTACAAAATATGCCAATTACTGAAAGCGGCGATAGATCACATTTTGCTCGAACCCTCCCTGCAGATTTAAAAGTATCCCAAACATCCCAAAATGTAAGCTTGAGCCATATTTTGGAGTCAAATTCTAGCTCTCTGCACGTATTCTCAATTTGAAGTTACGTATTTTTATACCGAAAATATGCCAATTACTAAGAGCGGCGAAGGGTCACATTTTGCCCAAACCCTTGCCTGCAGTTTTCAAAATATCCCAAACATCTCAAATTCGACGCTTGAGCCATATTTTGGAGCCAAATTCTGGCTCTCTGCACGTATTTGCAGTTTGAAATTACGATATTTTATACCGAAAATAGGCCAATTACTGATAGCGGCGAAGGGTCACATTTTGCCCCCCCCCCCTGCAGTGTTCAAAATATCATAAACATCTCAAATTCGACCCTTGAGCCATATTTTGGAGCCAAATTCTGGCTCTCTGCACGTATTCGCTGATTGAAATTACGAATTTTTGTACCGAAAATATGCCAATTACTGAAAGCTGCGATGGATCACAATTTGCCCGAACCCTCTCTGCGGTTTAAAAGTATCCCAAACATCCCAAATTCGACGCTTGAGCCATATTTTGGAGTCAAATTCTCGCTCTCTGCACGTATTCGCAGTTTGAAATTACGTCTTTTTATACCGAAAATATGCCAACTACTGAAAGCTGCGATGGATCACATTTTGCCCAAACACTCCCTGCAGTTTTTAAAATATTACAAACATCCTAAATATGACGCTTGAGCCACATTTTGGAGCCAAATTCTGGCTCTCTGCACGTAATCACAGTTTGAAATTATGATTTTTATCCTGAAAATATATTAATTACTGAGAGCAGCGATGGATCACATTTGGCCCAAACCCCCCCTGCAGTTTCCAAAGAATCCCAAACATCCCAAATTCGAAGCTTGAACAATAATTTGGAGCAAAATTCTGGCTCTCTGCACATATTCGCAGTTTGAAATTGCGACTTTTTATACCGAAAATATGCCCATTACTGATAGCGTCGATTGGTAAAATTTTCACCAACCCCCCCCCCCCCCCCGGCAGTTTTCAAAATATCCCAAACATCCCAAATTTGACCCTTGAGCCATATTTTGGAACCAAATTCTGGATCTGTGCACGTATTCGCAGTTTGAAATGACGACTTTTTATACAGAAAATATGCCAATTACTGTGTGCAGCTGATAGGTCTTATTTTGCCTAAACCCCTCTGCAGTTGTCAAAATGTCAAAAACATCCCAAATTCTACCTTTGAGCCATATTTTTGGAGCCAAATTCTGGCTCTCTGCACGTATTCGCAGTTTAAAATTACGAATTTCTGTACGACAATATGTCAATTACTGAAAGCGGCGATGGATCACATTTTGCCCAAACCCTCCCTGCAGTTCTCAAAATATCCCAAACATCCAAAATTCGACGCTTGAGCCATATTTTGGAGAAAAGTTCTGGCTCTCTACACGTATTTGAAGTTTGAAGTTACCTTTTATACCGAAAATATGCCAATTACTGAGAGCTGCGATGGGTCACATTTTGCCCAAAATCAACTTGCAGTTTTCAAATTATCCAAAACATCCAAAATTCGAAGCTTGAGTCATATTTTGGGGCCAAATTCTGGCTCTCTGCACGTATTCGCAGTTTGAAATTACGATATTTTATACCGAAAATATGCCAATTACTGAGAGCAGCGATGGGTCACATTTTTGCCCAAACCCTCCTGCAGTTTTCAAAATATCCTAAACATCCCAAATTCGACCCTTGAGCCTTATTTTCGAGCAAATTCTGGCTCTCGGTACGTGTTCGCCGTTTTAAATAACGACTTTTTTTACCGAGGATATGCCAATTACTGAGAGCGGTAAAGGGTCACATTTTGCCCAAACCCTTCCCTGCAGTTTTAAAAATATCCCAAACATCCCAAATTCGACCCTTGAGCCATATTTTGGAGTTAAATTCTGGCTCTCTGCACGTATTCGCAGATTGTAATTACGACTTTTTATACCGAAAATATGCCAATTACTGAGAGCGGCGATATGGTCACATTTTGCTCAAACTTCCCCTGCAATTCTCAAAGTATCCAAAACATCCCAAAATCGACCCTTGAGCCATATTTCAGAGCCAAATTCTGGCTCTCTGCGTGTATTCGCAGTTTGAAATTACAAAATATGCCAATTACTGAGAGCAGGCGATGGATCACATTTTGCCCGAACCCTCCGTGCAGATTTAAAAGTATCCCAAACATCTCAAATTGGAAGCTTGAGCCATATTTTGGAGTACAATATTCTAGCTCTCTGCACGTATTCGCAATTTGAAGTTACGTATTTTTATACCGAAAATATGCCAATTACTAAGAACGGCAAAGGGTCACAATTTGCCCAAACCCTTCCCTGCAGTTTTCAAAATATCCCCAACCTCCCAAATTCGACGCTTGAGCCATATTTTGGAGCCAAATTCTGGCTCTCTGCACGTATTCGCAGTTTGAAATTACGATATTTTATACCGAAAATATGCCAATTACTGAGAGCGGCGAAGGGTCACATTTTGACCCCCCACCTTCCTGCAGTATTCAAAATATCATAAACATCTCAAATTTGACCCTTGAGCCATATTTTGGAGCCAAATTCTGGCTCTCTGCACGTATTCGCTGTTTGAAAATACGAATTTTTATACCGAAAATATGCCAATTACTGAGAGCGGCGAAAGGTCACATTTTGACCCACCCACCTCCCTGCAGTATTCAAAATATCACAAACATCCCAAATTCGACGCTTGAGCCACATTTTGGAGCCAAATTCTGGCTCTCTGCACGTATTCACAGTTTGAAATTACGATTTTTATACTGAAAATATCTTAATTACTGAGAGCAGCGATTGGTCACATTTTGCCCAAACCCCCCCTGCAGTTTCCAAAGTATCCCAAACATCCCAAATTCGACCCTTGAGCAATATTTTGGAGCCAAATTCTGGCTCTCTGCACATATTCGCAGTTTGAAATTGCGGCTTTTTATACCGAAACTATGCCCATTACTGATATTGGCGATGGGTCCCATTATCACCAAACACCCCCTGCAGTTTTCAAAATATCCGAAACATCCCAAATTTGACCCTTGAGCCTTATTTTAGAACTAAATTGTGGATCTGGGCACGTATTCGCAGTTTGAAATGACGATTTTTTATACAGAAAATATGCCAATTACTGAGTGCAGCGATGGGTCTTATTTTGCCTAAACCCCTCTGCAATTGTCAAAATATCCAAAACATCCCAAATTCGACCTTCGAGCCATATTTTTGGAGCCAAATTTTGGCTCTCTGCACGTATCCGCAGTTTGAAATTACGAATTTTTATAACCGAAAATATGCAAATTACTGAGAGCGGCGATGGGTCACATTTTGCCCAAACCTTCCTGCAGTTTTCAAAATATCCGAAACATCCCAAATTCGACCCTTGAGCCTTATTTTGGAGCAAATTCTGGCTCTCGGTACGTGTTCGCAGTTTGAAATTCCGACTGTTTATACCGAAAATATGCAAATTACTGAGAGCGGCAAGGGGTCACATTTTGCCCAAAACCCTTCCCTGCAGTTTTCAAAATATCCCAAACATCCCAAATTCGACCCCTGAGCCATATTTTGGAGTTAAATTCTGGCGCTCTGCACGTATTCGCAGATTGAAATTACTACTTTTTATACCGAAAATATGCCAATTACTGAGAGCAGCGATGGGTCACATTTTGCCCAAACTCCCCCCCTCCCCCCTTCAGTTTCCAAAGTATTCCAAACATCCCAAATTCGACGCTTGAGCAATATTTTTAAGCCAAATTCTGGCTCTCCGCACATATTCGTAGTTTGATATTACGACTTTTTATACCGAAAATATGCCCATTACTGATAGCGGCGATGGGTCACATTTTCACTAAACCCCCCTGCAGTTTTCAAAATATCCCAAACATCCCAAATTTGACCCTTGAGCCGTATTTTGGAACCAACTTCTGGATCTGTGCACGTATTCGCAGTTTGAAATGACGAATTTTTATACAGAAAATATGCCAATTACTGAGTGCAGCGATGGGTTTTATTTTGCCTAAACCCGTCTGCAGTTGTCAAAATATCCAAAACATCCCAAATTCGACCATTGAGCCAGTTTTTTGGAGCCAAATTCTGGCTCTCTGCACGTATTCACAGATTGAAATTACGATTTTTATACCGCAAATATGCCAATTACTGAGAGCGGCGATGGGTCACATTTTGTCCAAACTCCCCTGCATATCTCAAAGTATCCAAAACATCCCAAAATCGATCCTTCAGCCATATTTTAGAGCCAAATTCTGGCTCTCTGCGTGTATTCGCAGTTTGAAATTACAAAATATGCCAATTACTGAAAGCGGCGATAGATCACATTTTGCTCGAACCCTCCCTGCAGATTTAAAAGTATCCCAAACATCCCAAAATGTAAGCTTGAGCCATATTTTGGAGTCAAATTCTAGCTCTCTGCACGTATTCTCAATTTGAAGTTACGTATTTTTATACCGAAAATATGCCAATTACTAAGAGCGGCGAAGGGTCACATTTTGCCCAAACCCTTGCCTGCAGTTTTCAAAATATCCCAAACATCTCAAATTCGACGCTTGAGCCATATTTTGGAGCCAAATTCTGGCTCTCTGCACGTATTTGCAGTTTGAAATTACGATATTTTATACCGAAAATAGGCCAATTACTGATAGCGGCGAAGGGTCACATTTTGCCCCCCCCCCCTGCAGTGTTCAAAATATCATAAACATCTCAAATTCGACCCTTGAGCCATATTTTGGAGCCAAATTCTGGCTCTCTGCACGTATTCGCTGATTGAAATTACGAATTTTTGTACCGAAAATATGCCAATTACTGAAAGCTGCGATGGATCACAATTTGCCCGAACCCTCTCTGCGGTTTAAAAGTATCCCAAACATCCCAAATTCGACGCTTGAGCCATATTTTGGAGTCAAATTCTCGCTCTCTGCACGTATTCGCAGTTTGAAATTACGTCTTTTTATACCGAAAATATGCCAACTACTGAAAGCTGCGATGGATCACATTTTGCCCAAACACTCCCTGCAGTTTTTAAAATATTACAAACATCCTAAATATGACGCTTGAGCCACATTTTGGAGCCAAATTCTGGCTCTCTGCACGTAATCACAGTTTGAAATTATGATTTTTATCCTGAAAATATATTAATTACTGAGAGCAGCGATGGATCACATTTGGCCCAAACCCCCCCTGCAGTTTCCAAAGAATCCCAAACATCCCAAATTCGAAGCTTGAACAATAATTTGGAGCAAAATTCTGGCTCTCTGCACATATTCGCAGTTTGAAATTGCGACTTTTTATACCGAAAATATGCCCATTACTGATAGCGTCGATTGGTAAAATTTTCACCAACCCCCCCCCCCCCCCCCCGGCAGTTTTCAAAATATCCCAAACATCCCAAATTTGACCCTTGAGCCATATTTTGGAACCAAATTCTGGATCTGTGCACGTATTCGCAGTTTGAAATGACGACTTTTTATACAGAAAATATGCCAATTACTGTGTGCAGCGATAGGTCTTATTTTGCCTAAACCCCTCTGCAGTTGTCAAAATGTCAAAAACATCCCAAATTCTACCTTTGAGCCATATTTTTGGAGCCAAATTCTGGCTCTCTGCACGTATTCGCAGTTTAAAATTACGAATTTCTGTACGACAATATGTCAATTACTGAAAGCGGCGAAGGATCACATTTTGCCCAAACCCTCCCTGCAGTTCTCAAAATATCCCAAACATCCAAAATTCGACGCTTGAGCCATATTTTGGAGAAAAGTTCTGGCTCTCTACACGTATTTGAAGTTTGAAGTTACCTTTTATACCGAAAATATGCCAATTACTGAGAGCTGCGATGGGTCACATTTTGCCCAAAATCAACTTGCAGTTTTCAAATTATCCAAAACATCCAAAATTCGAAGCTTGAGTCATATTTTGGGGCCAAATTCTGGCTCTCTGCACGTATTCGCAGTTTGAAATTACGATATTTTATACCGAAAATATGCCAATTACTGAGAGCAGCGATGGGTCACATTTTTGCCCAAACCCTCCTGCAGTTTTCAAAATATCCTAAACATCCCAAATTCGACCCTTGAGCCTTATTTTCGAGCAAATTCTGGCTCTCGGTACGTGTTCGCCGTTTTAAATAACGACTTTTTTTACCGAGGATATGCCAATTACTGAGAGCGGTAAAGGGTCACATTTTGCCCAAACCCTTCCCTGCAGTTTTAAAAATATCCCAAACATCCCAAATTCGACCCTTGAGCCATATTTTGGAGTTAAATTCTGGCTCTCTGCACGTATTCGCAGATTGAAATTACGATTTTTATTCCGAAAATATGCCAATTACTGAGAGCGGCGATGGGTCACATTTTGCCCAAACTCCCCTGCAATTCTCAAAGTATCCAAAACATCCCAAAATCAACCCTTGAGCCATATTTTAGAGCCAAATTCTGGCTCTCTGCGTGTATTCGCAGTTTGAAATTACAAAATATGCCAATTACTGAGAGCGGCGATGGATCACATTTTGCCCGAACCCTCCCTGCAGATTTAAAAGTATCCCAAACATCCCAAATTGGAAGCTTGAGCCATATTTTGGAGTCATATTCTAGCTCTCTGCACGTATTCGCAATTTGAAGTTACGTATTTTTATACCGAAAATATGCCAATTACTAAGAGCGACGAAGGGTCACATTTTGCCCAAACCCTTCCTGCAGTTTTCAAAATATCCCAAACATCCCAAATTCGACGATTGAGCCTTATTTTGGAGCAAATTCTGGCTCTCTGCACGTATTCGCAGTTTGAAATTACGATATTTTATACCGAAAATATGCCAATTACTGATAGCGGTGAAGGGTCACATTTTGCCCCCCCCCCTGCAGTGTTCAAAATATCATAAACATCTTAAATTCGACCCTTGAGCCATATTTTGGAGCCAAATTCGGGCTCTCTGCACGTATTCGCAGTTTGAAATTACGACTTTTTATACCGAAAATATGCCAATTACTGAGAGCGGCGATGGGTCACATTTTGCCCAAACCCCCACCTGCAGATTTCAAAATGTAACAAACATCCCAAATTCGACCCTAGAGCTATATTTCGGAGTCAAATTCTGGCTCTCTGCATGTATTCGTAGTTTGAAAATACGTCTTTTTATAACGACAATATGCTAATTGCAAAAACCAGCGATGGATCACATTTTGCCTAAACTCTCCCTGCAGTTTTCAAAATATTCCAAACATCCCAAATTCGACGTTTGAGCCATATTTAAGAGAAAAATTCTGGCTCTCTGCACGTATTCGCAGTTTGAAATTACGACTTTTTATACCAAAAATATGTTAATTACTGAGAGTGGCGATGGGTCACATTTTGAACAAATATCCCATGCAGTTTCCAAAATATCCCAAATATCCTAAATTCGACGCTTGAGCCATATTTTGGAGCCAAATTCTGGCTCTCTGCACGTATTCGCAGTTTGAAATTGCGATTTTTTTAGCGAAAATATGGCAATTACTGAGAGCGGCGATGGGTCACATTTTCACCAAACCCCCCTGCAGTTTTCAAAACATCCCAAACATCCCAAATTTGACCCTTGACCCAAATTACGGAAGAAAATTCTGGCTCTCTACACGTATTAGAAGTTTGAAGTTACTTTTTATACCGAAAATATGCCAATTACTTAGAGCAGCGATGGGTCACATTTTGCTCAAAATCCCCCTGCAGTTTTCAAAATATCCAAAACATCCCTAATTCGAAGGTTGAGCCATATTTTGGCGCCAAATTCTGGCTCTCTGCACGTAGTCGCAGTTTGATATTACGATATTTTATACCGAAAATATGCCAATTACTGAAAGCAGCGATGGGTCACATTTTGCCCAAACCCCCGTGTAGTTTTCAAAATATCCCAAACATCCCAAATTCTACCCTTTGAGCCTTATTTTCGAGCAAATTCTGGCTCTCGGTACGTGTTCGCAGTTTGAAATTACGACTTTTTATACGAAAAATATAACAATTACTGAGAGCGGCAGAGGGTCACATTTTGCCCAAACCCTTCCCTGCAGTTTTCAAAATATCCCAAACATCCCAAATTCGACCCTTGAGCCATATTTTGGAGTTAAATTCTGCCTCTCTGCACGTATTAGCCGATTGAAATTACGACTTTTTATACCGAAATATGGCAATTACTGAGAGCGGCGATAGGTCACATTTTGCCCAAACTCCCCTGCAATTCTCCAAGAATCCAAAACATCCCAAAATCGCCCCTTGAGCCATATTTTAGAGCCAAATTTTGGCTCTCTGCGTGTAATCGCAGTTTGAAATGACAAAATATGCCAATTACTGAGAGCGGCGATGGATTACATTTCGCCCGAACCCTCCCTGCAGATTTAAAAGTATCCCAAACATCCCAAATTCGAAGCTTGCACCATATTTTGGAGTCATATTCTCGCTCTCTGCACGTATTCGCAGTTTGAAGTTACTTCTTTTTATACCGAATCCAAATTCGGATTCGAATTTATACCATCCCAAATTCGATAATTACTAGGAGCAGCGAAGGGTCAAATTTTGCCCAAATCGCCCTGCAGTTTTCAAAATATCCCAAATATCCCAGATTCGACGCTTGAGCCATATTTTGGAGCCAAATTCTGGCTCTCTGCACGTATTCGCAGTTTGAAATTACGATATTTTAAACCGAAAATCTGCCAATTACTGAGAGCAGCGAAGTGTCACATTTTGCCCCCCCCCCCTACAGTGTTCAAAATATCTTAAACATCTCAAATTCGACCTTTGAGCCATATTTTGGAGCCAAATTCTTTCTCTCTGCACGTATTCGCAGATTGAAATTACGAATTTTTATACCGAAAATATGCCAATTACTGAGAGCGACGATGGGTCACAATTTGCCCAAACCTCCTGCAATTCTCAAAATATCCCAAACATCCAAAATTCGACCCTTGAGCCATATTTTGGAGCCAAATTCTGGCTCTCTGCATGTATTCACAATTTGAAATTACTGCTTTTTATATCGAAAATATGCCAATTCCGGTAAGCGGCGATGGATCACATTTTGCCCGAACCCTCCCTGCAGTTTAAAAGTATCCCAAACATCCCAAATTCGACGCTTGAGCCATATTTTGGAGTCAAATTCTCGCTCTCTGCACGTATTCGCAGTTTGAAATTACGTCTTTTTAAACCAAAAATGTGCTAAATACTGAAAGCTGCGATGGATCATATTTTGCCCAAACACTCCCTACAGTTTTTAAAATATCCTAAACATCCCAAATTCGACGCTTGAGCCATATTTTGGAGTCAAATTCTCGCTCTGTGCACGTATTTGCAGTTTGAAATTACGTCTTTTTATACCGAAAATATGCCAATTACTGAAAGCTGCGATGGATCACATTTTGCTCAAAAACTCCCTGCAGTTTTTAAAATATCCCAAACATCCCAAATTCGACGCTTGAGCCACATTTTGGAGCCAAATTCTGGCTCTCTGCACGTATTCACAGTTTGAAATTACGTCTTTTTATACAGAAAATAAGCCAATTACTGAAAGCGGCGATGGATCACATTTTGCCCAAACCCTCCATTCAGTTTTCAAAATATCCCAAACATCCCAAATTCGAAGCTTGAGCCATATGTTGGAGCCTAATTCTGGCTTTCTGCTTGTATTCGCAGTTTGAAATTACGAATTTTTACACCGAAAATATATTAATTACTGAGAGCTGAGATGGGTCACCTTTTGCCCAAACCTCCCCTGCAGTTTTCAAAATATTCCAACTATCCCAAATTCGAAGCTTGAGCCATATTTTATAGCCAAATTGTGACTTTCGGCACGTGTTCGCAGTTTGAAATTACGACTTTTTATACAGAAAATATGCCAATTACTAAGAGCGACGATGGGTTACATTTTGCCCAAACCCCATGCAGTTTTCAAAATATCCCGAACATCCCAAGTTCGACCCTTGAGCTATATTTTGGAGCCAAATTCTGGCTCTCTGCACGTATTTGCAGTTTGAATTTATGTCTTTTTATACCGAAAATATGCAAATTACTGAAGGCAGCGATGGGTCACATTTTGCCCAAAATCCCCTGCAGTTTTCAAAATATCATAAACATCCCAAATTTGAAGCTTTTACCATGTTTTGGAGCCAAATTCTGGCTTTCTGCACGTATTCACAGATTGAAATTACGACTTTTTATACCGAAAATATGCCAAATACTGAGAGAAGAGATGGGTCACATTTAATTAATTCGATTAATAAATCCCAGTGTCCTATTCGCCTTATTACGAACATTCATGCATTGATCCTTTTGTTTTAAATTCTTACTAATCATAACTCCCAGATCCCTTTCGCAATCCGACTTTGCAATCTCAACACCATTTAGCTCGTATCTTGTAACTCTATCATCATTACCTAGCCTCAGAACTTAACATTTATCAGCATTAAACTGCATTTGCCAATCATTTGACCATTTCAAAACTCTATCTAGATCAACTTGAAGTGATAGTGAGTCCTCCTCCGAATTAATTTCCCTACCGATTTTCGTATCATCGGCAAATTTGCAAATGTTGCTACTCAAACCTGAATCTAAATCATTTATATATATTATAAACAACAGAGGTCTCAGGACAGAGCCCTGAGGTACTCCACTAACAACATTATCCCACTCTGACTTAACCCCATTTATACTAACTCTGTTTCCTTTGGAATAGCCATGCCCTAATCCAAGTTAATATAGCTCCCCCAATACCATGAGCTTCTTTTTTTTTAATTAGTCTTTCATGTGGCACTGTATCAAAAGCTTTGCTAAAGTCAAGGTACACAACATCACAATATGTTGGTACACAACAAGGTACACAAAACATATTGGGAAAACTGCAGTGGATTTTGGGCAAAATGTGACCAATCGCCGCTCTCAGTAATTGGCATATTTTTGGTATAAAAAGTCGTAATTTCAAACTAGGGGGGGGGTTTGGGCAAAATGTGACCCATCGCCGCTCTCTGTAATTAACATATTTTCGGTATAAAATGTCGTAATTTCAAACTGCGAACACGTGCAGAGAGCCAAAATTTGGCTCCAAAATATGACTAAAGCGTCGAATTTGGGATGTTTAGGATATTTTAAAAACAACAGGGAGGGTTTAGGCAAAATGTGATCCATCACCGCTTTAAGTAATTGGCATTTTTTCGGAATAAAAAGACGTAATTTCAAACTGCGAATACGTGCAGAGAGCCAGAATTTGGCTTCAAAATATTGCTCACGTGTCGAACTTGGAATGTTGGGGATATTTTGAAAACTGAAGGCGGTGATTGGGCAAAAAGGAACCCATCGCAGCTCTCAGTAATTAGCATATTTTCTGTATAAAAAGTCGCATTTTCAAAATGCGAACACGTGCCGAGAGCTAGAATTTGGCTCTAAAATATGGCTCAAGCGTCAAATTTGGGATGTTTGGGAGGTTTTGGGCAAAATGTGACCCATCTCTTCTCTCAGTATTTGGCATATTTTCGGTATAAAAAGTCGAAATTTCAAACTGCAAATACGTGCAGAGAGCCAGAATTTGGCTCCAAAATATAGCTCAAGGGTCGAATTTGGGATGTTTGGAATATTTTGAAAACTACAGGGGGGTTTGGGCAAAATGTGACCCATCGCCGCTCTCAGTAATTGGCATATTTTCGGTATAAAAAGTCGTAATTTCAAACTGCGAACACGTGCAGAAAGTCAGAATTTGGCTCCAAAATATGGCTCAAGCTTCGAATTTGGGATAGTTGGAATATTTTGAAAACTGCAGGGGGGGTTTGGGCAAAAGGTGACCCATCTCAGCTCTCAGTAATTAAGATATTTTCGGTATAAAAAGTCGTAATTTCAAAGTGCGAATACATTCAGAAAGCCAGAATTTGGCTCCAACATATGGCTCAAGCTTCGAATTTGGGATGTTTGGGATATTTTGGGAACTGAAGGGGGGGGGGGGATTTGGGCAAAATGTGAACTATCACCGCTCTCATTAATTGGCATATTTTCGGTATAAAAATTCGTAATTTCAAACTGCGAATACACAGAGAGCCAGAATTTGGCTCCAAAATATGGACCTACGTCGAATTTGGGATGTTTGGGATATTTTCAAAACTGCAGGGAGGGTTTGGGCAAAATGAGATCCATCGCTGCTTTCAGTAATTGGCATATTTTCGGTATAAAAAGTCGTAGTTTTAAACAGCGAATACATGCAGAGAGCCAGAATTTGGCTCCAAAATAAGCTCAAGGGTCGAATTTGGCATATTTGGGATATTTTGAAAATTGCGGGGGGGGGGGGGTGGGCGTGGGCAAAATTTGATATATCGCTGCTCTCAGTAATTGACATATTTTTGGTATAAAAATTCGTAATTTTAAATTGCAAATACGTGCAAAGAGCCAGAATTTGGCTCGAAAATATGACTCGTGGGTCGAATTATGGATGTTTAAAATATTTTGAAAACTGCAGGGGGGTTTGGGCAAAATGTGATCCATCGCCGCCTTTAGTAATTGGCATATTTTAGGTATAAAAAGTCGTAAATTCAAACTAGGGGGGGGGAGGGGGGGGAGGGAAAAAGGAACCCATCGCAGCTCTCATTAATTAGCATATTTTCTGTATTAAAATTCGTAATTTCAAACTGCGAACACGTGCAGAGAGCCAGAATTTGGTTCCAAAATATGGCTCATGCTTCGAATTTGGGATGTTTGGGATATTTTGGAAACTGCAGGGGGGGGTTTGGGCAAAATGTGAACCATCGCTGCATTAGTAATTGTTATATTTTCGGTATAAAAATTCGTATTTTTAAACTGCAAATACGTGCCGAGAGCCAGAATTTGTCTCCAAAATATGATTAAAACGTCGAACTTGGATTGTTTGGGATATTTTGAAAACTACAGGGGACATTGGACAAAATGTGAGCCATCGCCGCGCTCAGTAATTGGCATATTTTCGGTGGAAAAATTCGTAATTTCAAACTGCGAACACGTGCAGAGAGCCAGAATTTGGCTCCAAAATATGGCTCAAGCGTCGAATTTGGGATGTTTGGCACATTTTGAAAACTGAATGGAGGATTTGGGCAAAATGTGATCCATCGCCGCTTTCAGTAATTGGCTTATTTTCTGTATAAAAAGACGTAATTTCAAACTGCGAATACGTGCAGAGAGCCAGAATTTGGCTCTTAAATATGGCTCAAGCTTCGAGTTTGATATGTTTGAGATATTTTGAAAACTGCAGGTGGGGTTTGGGCAAAATGAGACCCATCGCTGCTCTCAGTAATTGGCATATTTTCGGTATAAAAAGACGTAATTTCAAACTGCGAATACGTGCAGAGTGCCTGAATTTGGCTCCAAAATATGGCTCAATGGTCGAGTTTGGGAGGTTTGGGATATTTTGAGAATTGCAGGTGGGTTTGGGCAAAATCTGACCCATCGCCGCTATATGTAATTGGCATATTTTCGGTATAAAAAGCCGTAATTTCAAACTGCGAATACGTGCAGAGAGCCAGAATTTGGCTCCAAAATATAGCTCAAGCTTCGAATTTGGGATGGTTGGGATATTTTGAAAACTGCAGGGGGGGTTTGGGCAAAATGTGACCCATCGCAGTAGTCAGTAATTAATATATTTTCGGTATAAAAAGTCGTAATTTCAAACTGCGAATACGTGCAGAAAGCCAGAATTTGGCTCCAACATATGGTTCAAGTTTCGAATTTCGGATGTTTGGGATATTTTGGGAACTGCAGGGGGGGTTTGGTCAAAATGAGACCCATTGCCGCTCTCAGTAAGTGGCATATTTTCGTTACAAAATGTCGTAATTTCAAACTGCGAATACGCAGAGAGACAGAATTTTCCTCCAAAATATGGACCTTGCGTGGAATTTTGGATGTTGTGATATTTTGAAAACTGCAGGGAGGGTTTGGGCAAAATGTGATCCATCGCCGCTTTCAGTAATTGGCATATTTTCGGTATAAAAAGTCGTAGTTTAAAACTGCGAATACATGCAGGGAGCCAGAATTAGGCTCCAAAATATGGCTCACGGGTCAAATTTGGGATGTTTGTGATATTCTGAAAATTGCCTAGTGGGGCGTGGACAAAATTTGACCCATCGCTGCACTCAGTAATTGGCATATTTTTGGTATAAAATTTCGTAATTTTAAACTGCAAATACGTGCAAAGAGCCAGAATTTGACTCCAAAATATTGCTCATGGGTCGAATTTTGGATGTTTAAGATATTTTGAAAACTGCAGGGGGGTTTGGGCAAAATTTGATGTGTGAAGTGATGTCATATGCCATGTTTTGCAAGAGCAAAATATGGCTCAAAGGTCAAATTTGGGATGTTTGGGATATTTTGAAAACTGCAGGGGGGTTTGGTGAAAATGTGACCCATCGCCGCTCTCAGTAATTGGCATATTTTCGGTATAAAAAGTCGCAATTTCAAACTTCGAATATGTGCAGAGAGCCAGAATTTGGCTCCAAAATATGGCTCAAGCGTCGAATTTGGGATGTTTGGGATACTTTGGTAACTGCAGGGGGGGTCTGGGCAAATTGTGACCCATCGTCGCTCTCAGTAATTGGCATATTTTCGGTATAAAAAGTCGTAATTTCAATCTGCGAATACGTGCAGAGAGAAAGAATTTGGCTCCAAAATATGGCTCAAGGGTAGAATTTTAGATGTTTATGATATTTTGAACACTGTAGGGGGGGCAAAATGTGACACTTCGCCGCTCTAAGTAATTGGCATATTTTCGGTTTAAAATATCTTAATTTCAAACTGCGAATACGTGCAGAGAGCCAGAATTTGGCTCCAAAATATGGCTCCAGCGTCGAATCTGGGATGTTTGGGATATTTTGAAAACTGCAGGGCGATTTGGGCAAAATGTGACCCTTCGCTGCTCCTAGTAATTATCGAATTTGGGATGGTATAAATTCGAATCCGAATTTGGATTCGGTATAAAAAGAAGTAACTTCAAACTGCGAATACGTCCAGAGAGCGAGAATATGACTCCAAAATATGGTGCAAGCTTCGAATTTGGGATGTTTGGGATACTTTTAAATCTGCAGGGAGGGTTCGGGCAAAATGTAATCCATCGCCGCTCTCAGTAATTGGCATATTTTGTAATTTCAAACTGCGATTACATGCAGAGAGCCAGAATTTGGCTCTAAAATATGGCTCAAGGGTCGATTTTGGGATGTTTTGGATACTTTGAGAATTGCAGGGGAGTTTGGGCAAAATGTGACCTATCGCCGCTCTCAGTAATTGCCATATTTCGATATAAAAAATCGTAATTTCAATCTGCGAATACGTGCAGAGAGCCAGAATTTAACTCCAAAATATGGCTCATGGGTCGAATTTGGGATGTTTGCGATATTTTGGAAACTGCAGGGAAGGGTTTGGGCAAAATGTGACCCTTTGCCGCTCTCAGTAATTGGCATATTTTTCGTATAAAAAGTCGTAATTTCAAACAGCGAACACGTACTGAGAGCCAGAATTTGCTCGAAAATAAGGCTCAAGGGTAGAATTTGGGATGTTTGGGATATTTTGAAAACTACATGGGGGTTTGGGCAAAATGTGACCCTTCGCTGCTCTCAGTAATTGGCATATTTTGGGCATAAAATATCGTAATTTTAGACTGCGAATACGTGCAGAGAGCCAGAATTTGGCTCCAAAAAATGGTTCAAAAGTCGAATTCAGGATGTTTTGGATATTTTGAAAACTCCAGGGGGGTTTAGTGAAAATGTGACCCATCGCCGCACTCAGTAATTGGCATATTTTCGGTATAAAAATTCGTAATTTCAATCTGCGAATACGTGCAGAGAGCCGGAATTTTTCTCCAAAATATGGCTCAAATGTCGAATTTAAGATGTTTATGATATTTTGAACACTGCAGGGGGGGGGGCAAAATGTGACCGTTCGCCGCTCTCAGTAATTGGCATATTATCGGTATAAAATATCGTAATTTCAAACTGCGAATACGTGCAGAGAGCAAGAATTTGCTCCAAATATGGCTCAATCGTCGAATTTGGGATGTTTGGGATGTTTTGAAAACTGCAGGAAGGGTTTGGGCAAAATCTGACCCTTCGTCGCTCTTAGTAATTGGCATATTTTCGGTATATAAATACGTAACTTCAAATTGCGAATACGTGCAGAGAACTAGAATTTGACTCCAAAATATGGCTCAAGCTTCCAATTTGGGATGTTTGGGATACTTTTAAATCTGCAGGAAGGGTTCGGGCAAAATGTGATCCATCGCCGCTCTCAGTAATTGGCATATTATGTAATTTCAAACTGCGAATACACGCAGAGAGCCAGAATTTGGCTCCAAAATATGGCTCAAGGGTGGATTTTGGGATGTTTAGGATACTTTGAGAATTGCTGGGGAGTTTGGGCAAAATGCGACCAATCGCCGCTCTCAGTAATTGGCATATTTTCGGTATAAAAAGTCGTAATTTCAACCTGCGAATACGTGCAAAAAGCCAGAATTTAACTCCAAAATATGGCTCAAGGGTCGAATTTGGGATGTTTGGGATATTTTTAATACTGCAGGGAAGTGTTTGGGCAAAATGTGACCCTTTGCCTCTCTCAGTAATTGGCATATCTTCAGTATAAAAAGTCGTTATTTCAAACTGCGAACACGTACCGAGAGCCAGAATTTGCTCGAAAATAAGGCTCAAGGGTCGAATTTGGGATGTTTGGGATATTTTGAAAACTGCAGGGGGGTTTGGGCAAAATGTGACCCATCGCTGCTCTCAGTAATTGGCATATTTTCGGTATAAAATATCGTAATTTCAAACTGCGAATACGTGCAGAGAGCCAGAATTTAACTCCAAAATATGGCTCATGGGTCGAATTTGGGATGTTTGCGATATTTTGGAAACTGCAGGGAAGGGTTTGGGCAAAATGTGACCCTTTGCCGCTCTCAGTAATTGGCATATTTTTCGTATAAAAAGTCGTAATTTCAAACAGCGAACACGTACTGAGAGCCAGAATTTGCTCGAAAATAAGGCTCAAGGGTAGAATTTGGGATGTTTGGGATATTTTGAAAACTACATGGGGGTTTGGGCAAAATGTGACCCTTCGCTGCTCTCAGTAATTGGCATATTTTGGGCATAAAATATCGTAATTTTAGACTGCGAATACGTGCAGAGAGCCAGAATTTGGCTCCAAAAAATGGCTCAAAAGTCGAATTCAGGATGTTTTGGATATTTTGAAAACTCCAGGGGGGTTTAGTGAAAATGTGACCCATCGCCGCACTCAGTAATTGGCATATTTTCGGTATAAAAATTCGTAATTTCAATCTGCGAATACGTGCAGAGAGCCGGAATTTTTCTCCAAAATATGGCTCAAATGTCGAATTTAAGATGTTTATGATATTTTGAACACTGCAGGGGGGGGGGGCAAAATGTGACCGTTCGCCGCTCTCAGTAATTGGCATATTATCGGTATAAAATATCGTAATTTCAAACTGCGAATACGTGCAGAGAGCAAGAATTTGCTCCAAATATGGCTCAATCGTCGAATTTGGGATGTTTGGGATGTTTTGAAAACTGCAGGAAGGGTTTGGGCAAAATCTGACCCTTCGTCGCTCTTAGTAATTGGCATATTTTCGGTATATAAATACGTAACTTCAAATTGCGAATACGTGCAGAGAACTAGAATTTGACTCCAAAATATGGCTCAAGCTTCCAATTTGGGATGTTTGGGATACTTTTAAATCTGCAGGAAGGGTTCGGGCAAAATGTGATCCATCGCCGCTCTCAGTAATTGGCATATTATGTAATTTCAAACTGCGAATACACGCAGAGAGCCAGAATTTGGCTCCAAAATATGGCTCAAGGGTGGATTTTGGGATGTTTAGGATACTTTGAGAATTGCTGGGGAGTTTGGGCAAAATGCGACCAATCGCCGCTCTCAGTAATTGGCATATTTTCGGTATAAAAAGTCGTAATTTCAACCTGCGAATACGTGCAAAAAGCCAGAATTTAACTCCAAAATATGGCTCAAGGGTCGAATTTGGGATGTTTGGGATATTTTTAATACTGCAGGGAAGTGTTTGGGCAAAATGTGACCCTTTGCCTCTCTCAGTAATTGGCATATCTTCAGTATAAAAAGTCGTTATTTCAAACTGCGAACACGTACCGAGAGCCAGAATTTGCTCGAAAATAAGGCTCAAGGGTCGAATTTGGGATGTTTGGGATATTTTGAAAACTGCAGGGGGGTTTGGGCAAAATGTGACCCATCGCTGCTCTCAGTAATTGGCATATTTTCGGTATAAAATATCGTAATTTCAAACTGCGAATACGTGCAGAGAGCCAGAATTTGGCCCCAAAATATGGCTCAAGCTTCGAATTTTGGATGTTTTGGATATTTTGAAAACTGCAAGTGGATTTTGGGCAAAATGTGACCCATCGCAGCTCTCAGTAATTGGCATATTTTCGGTATAAAAAGTAAGTTCAAACTTCAAATACGTGTAGAGAGCCAGAACTTTTCTCCAAAATATGGCTCAAGCGTCGAATTTGGGATGTTTGGGATATTTTGAGAACTGCAGGGAGGGTTTGGGCAAAATGTGATCCATCGCCGCTTTCAGTAATTGGCATATTGTCGTATAAAAATTCGTAATTTTAAACTGCGAATATGTGCAGAGAGCCAGAATTTGGCTCCAAAAATATGGCTCAAAGGTAGAATTTGGGATGTTTTTGATATTTTGACAACTGCAGAGGGGTTTAGGCAAAATAAGACCCATCGCTGCACACAGTAATTGGCATATTTTCTGTATAAAAAGTCGTCATTTCAAACTGCGAATACGTGCACAGATCCAGAATTTGGTTCCAAAATATGGCTCAAGGGTCAAATTTGGATTGTTTGGGATATTTTGAAAACTGCAGGGGGGGTTTGGTGAAAATTTGACCAATCGACGCTATCAGTAATGGGCATATTTTCGGTATAAAAAGACGCAATTTCAATCTGCGAATATGTACAGAGAGCCAGAATTTTGCTAAAAATTATTGCTCAAGCTTCGAATTTGGGATGTTTGGGATTCTTTGGAAACTGCAGGGGGGGTTTGGGCCAAACGTGACCCATCGCTGCTCTCAGTAATTAAGATATTTTCAGTATAAAAATCGTAATTACAAACTGTGATTACGTACAGAGAGCCAGAATTTGGCTCCAAAATGTGGCTCAAGCGTCATATTTAGGATGTTTGTGATATTTTAAAAACTGCAGGGAGTGTTTGGGCAAAATGTGATCCATCGCAGCTTTCAGTAATTAGCACATTTTTGGTATAAAAAGACGTAATTTCAAACTGCGAATACGTGCAGAGAGCGAGAATTTGACTCCAAAATATAGCTCAACCGTCGAATTTGGGATGTTTGGGATACTTTTAAACCGCAGAGAGGGTTCGGGCAAAATGTGATCCATCGCCGCTTTCAGTAATTGGCATATTTTGTAATATCAAACTGCGAATACACGCAGAGAGCCAGAATTTGGCTCTAAAATATGGCTTAAGGGTCGATTTTGGGATGTTTTGGATACTTTGAGAAATGCAGGGGAGTTTGGGCAAAATGTGACCCATCGCCGCTCTCAGTAATTGGCATATTTTCGGTATAAAAAGTCGTAATTTCAATCTGCGAATACGTGCAGAGAGCCAGAATTTGGCTCCAAAATATGGCTCAATGGTCGAATTTGGGATGTTTTGACAACTGCAGACGGGTTTAGGCAAAATAAGACCCATCGCTGCACTCAGTAATCGGCATATTTTCTGTATAAAAAGTCGTCATTTCAAACGGCGAATACGTGCACAGATCCAGAAGTTGGTTCCAAAATACGGCTCAAGGGTCAAATTTGAGATGTTTGGGATATTTTGAAAACTGCAGGGGGGTTTGGTGAAAATGTGACCCATCGCCGCTATCAGTAATGGGCATATTTTCGGTATAAAAAGTCGCAATATCAAACTGCGAATATGTGCAGAGAGCCAGAATTTGGCTCCAAAATATTGCTCAAGCGTCGAATTTGGGATGTTTGGGATACTTTGGAAACTGCAGGGGGGGGGGTTTGGGCAAAACGTGACTCATCGCTGCTCTCAGTAATTGGCATATTTTCGGTATAAAAAGTAGTAATTTAAATCTGCGAATACGTGCAGAGAGCCAGAATTTAACTCCAAAATATGGCTCAGGGGTAGAATTTGGGATGTTTTGGATATTTTGAAAACTGCAGGAAGGTTTGGGCAAAATGTGACCCATCGCCGCTCTCAGTAATTGGCATATTTTCGGTTATAATAATTCGTAATTTCAAACTGCGGATACGTGCAGAGAGCCAGAATTTGGCTCCAAAAATATGGCTGAAAGGTCGAATTTGGGATGTTTTGGATATTTTGACAACTGCAGAGGGGTTTAGGCAAAATAAGACCCATCGCTGCACTCAGTAAATGGCATATTTCTGTATAAAAAATCTTCATTTCAAACTGCGAATACGTGCACAGATCCACAATTTAGTTCCAAAATAAGGCTCAAGGGTCAAATTTGGGATGTTTGAGATATTTTGAAAACTGCAGGGGGGGTTTGGTGAAAATGTGACCCATCGCCGATATCAGTAATGGGCATAGTTTCGGTATAAAAAGTCGCAATTTCAAACTGCGAATATGTGCAGAGAGCCAGAATTTGGCTCCAAAATATTGCTCAAGGGTCGAATTTGGGATGTTTGGGATACTCTAGAAACTACAGGGGGGGGGGGGGGGGTTTGGGCAAAATGTGACCCATCGCTGCTCTCAGTAATTAAGATATTTTCAGTATAAAAATCGTAATTTCAAACTGTGAATACGTGCAGAGAGCCAGAATTTGACTCCAAAATGTGGCTCAAGCGTCGAATTTGGGATGTTTGTGATATTTTAAAAACTACAGGGAGTGTTTGGGCAAAATGTGATCCATCGCAGCTTTCACTAATTGGCATATTTTCGGTATAAAAAGTCGAAATTTCAAACTGCGAATATGTGCAGAGAGAGGGATTTGACTCCAAAATATGGCTCAAGCGTCAAATTTGGGATGTTTGGGAAATTTCAAAAACTGCAAGGAGTGTTTGGGCAAAATGTTATCCATCGCAGATTTCAGTAATTAGCACATTTTTAGGATAAAAAGACGTAATTTCAAACTGCGAATACGTGTAGAGAGCGAGAATTTGACTCCAAAATATGGCTCAAGCGTCGAATTTGGGATGTTTGGGATACTTTTAAACCGCAGGGAGGGTTCGGGCAAAATGTGATCCATAGCCGCTTTCAGTAATTGGCATATTTTCGATATAAAATATCCACACCCACGTACAGACTGGTGTGGTAATTTCAAACATCGTAATTTCAAACTGCGAATACGTGCAGAGAGCTAGAATTTGACTCCAAAATATGGCTCAAGCTTCCAATTTGAGATGTTTGGGATACTTTTAAATCTGCAGGGAGGGTTCGGGCAAAATGTGATCCATTGCCGCTTTCAGTAATTGGCATATTTTGTAATTTCAAACTGCGAATACACGCAGAGAGCCAGAATTTGGCTCTGAAATATGGCTTAAGGGTCGATTGTGGGATGTTTTGGATACTTTGAGAATTGCAGGGAAGTTTGGGCAAAATGTGACATATCGCCGCTCTCAGTAATTGGCATATTTTCGGTATAAAAAGTCGTAATTTCAATCTGCGAATACGTGTAGAGAGCCAGAATTTAACTCCAAAATATGGCTCAAGGGTCAAATTTGGGATGTTTGGGATATTTTAAAAACTGCAGGGAAGGGTTTGGGCAAAATGTGACCCTTTGCCGCTCTCAGCAATTGGCATATTTTCGGTATAAAATGTCGTAATTTCAAACTGCGAATACGTACCGAGAGCCAGAATTTGCTCGAAAATAAGGCTCAAGGGTTGAATTTGGGATGTTTGGGATATTTTGAAACTATTGGGATATTTTGAAAACACCACGCCTAGTTCAGTGAACACCACGCCAAGGATAGTAAACACCACTCCAAGGATAGTGAACACCACGCCAAGTTCAGTGAACACCACGCCAAGGTTAGTGAACACCACGCCAAGGATAGTAAACACAACGCCAATGATAGTGAACACCACGCCAAGGGTAGTGAACATGACGCCAAGGGTACTGAACACCACGCCAAGGGTAGTAAACACCACGCTATGGGTAGTGAACACCATGCCATGGGTAGTGAACACCACGCCAAGGGCACTGAACACCACGCAATGGGTAGTGAACACCACGGCCAGGGTAGTGAACACCACGTGAAGGGTAGTGAACACCACTCGAAGGGTAGTGAACATGATGCCAAGGGTAGTGAACACCACGCCAAGGGTAGTAAACACCACGCCATGGGTAGTGAACACCATGCCATAGGTAGTGAACACAACGCCAAGGGCAGTGAACACCACGCAAAGGGTAGTGAACACCACGCTAAGGGTAGTGAACACCACGCTAAGGGTAGGGAACACCACGCCAAGGGTAGTGAACACCACGCCAAGGGTAGTGAACACCACGCCAAGGGTTGTGAACACTATGCCAAGGGTAGTGAACACCATGCCAAGGGTAGTGAACTTCACGTCCAGGGTAGTGAACACCACGTCCAGGGTAGTGAACACCACTCCAAGGGTAGTGAACACCACGCAAATTGTAGTGAACACCACGCCAAGGGTAGTGAACACCACGCAAAGGGTAGTGAACACCACGCCAAGGACAGTGAACACCACGCTAAGGGTATTGAACACCACGCTAAGGGTAATAAACACCATGCCAAGGGTAGTGAACACCATGCCAATGGTAGTGAACACCATGCCAAGGGTAGTGATCACCACGTCCAGGGTAGTGAACACCACGTCCAGGGTAGTGAACACCACGTCCAGGGTAGTGAACACCACTCCAAGGGTAGTGAACACCACGCAAAGGGTAGTGAACACCACGCCAAGGGTAGTGAACACCACGCAAAGGGTAGTGAACACCATGCCAAGGATAGTGAACACCACGCTAAGGGTATTGAACACCACGCAAAGGGTAGTCAACACCATGCCAAGGGTAGTGAACACCATGCCAATGGTAGTGAACACCAAGCCACGGGTAGTGAACACCACGTTAAGGGTAGTGAACACCACGCCAAGAGTAGTGAACACCACGTTAAGGGTAGTGAACACCACGCCAAGAGTAGTGAACACCACGTTAAGGGTAGTGAACACCACGTCAAGGGTAGTGAAGAACATGCCAAAGGTAGTGATCACCACGCCAAGGGTAGTGACCACCACGCCATGGGTAGTGAACACCATGCCATGGGTAGTGAACACCACGGCAAGTTCAGTGAACATCACGCTAAGGGTAGTGAACACCACGCCAAGGGTAGTGAATACCACGGCAAGGGTTGTGAACACCACGCTAAGGATAGTGAACACCACGCTAAGGATAGTGAACACCACGCCAAGGATAGTGAATACCACGCCTTGGATAGTAAACACAACTCCAAGGATAGTGAACACCACGCTAAGGATAGTGAATACCACGCCAAGGGTAGTAAACACCACGCCATGGGTAGTGAACACCATGCCATGGGCAGTGAACACCACGCCAAGAGTGGTGAACACCACGCCAAGGGCAGTAAACACCACGCCAAGAGTTGTGAACACCATGCCAAGGTTAGTGAACCCCACGCCAAGGGTAGTGAACATGACGTCATGGGTAGTGAACACCACGTTAAGGGTAGTGAACACCACGCCAAGAGTAGTGAACACCATTTTAAGGGTAGTGAACACCACGCCAAGGGTAGTAAACATGACGGCAAGGGTAGTGAACACCACGTCAAGGGTAGTGAAGAACCTGCCAAGGGTAGTGATCACCACGCCAAGGGTAGTGACCACCACGCCATGGGTAGTGAACACCATGCCATGGGTAGTGAACACCACGCCAAGGATAGTGAACATCACGCTAAGGGTAGTGAACACCACGCCAAGGGTAGTGAATACCACGGCATGGGTTGTGAACACCACGCTATGGATAGTGAACACCACGCCAAGGATAGTGAACACCACGCCTTGGATAGTAAACACAACTCCAAGGATAGTGAACACCACGCTAAGGATAGTGAACACCACGCCTAGTTCAGTGAACAAAACGTCAAAGATAGTAAACACCACTCCAAGGATAGTGAACACCACGCCAAGTTCAGTGAACACCACGCCAAGGTTAGTGAACACCACGCTAAGGATAGTGAACACCACGCCACGGATAGTGAACACCACGCCAAGGGTAGTGAACATGACGCCAAGGGTTATCTTGAGAGGTTATCTTGAGATGATTTCGGGGCTTTAGTGTCCCGCGGCCCGGTCCTCGACCAGACCTAAACCCCCAGGAAGCAGCCCGTGACAGCTGACTAACACCCAGGTACCTCTTTTACTGCTAGGTAACAGGGGCATAGGGTGAAAGAAACTCTGCCCATTGTTTCTCGCCGGCGCCCGGGATCGAACACGGGACCACAGAATCACAAGTCCAGTGTGCTGTCCGCTCGGCCGACCGGCTCCCCAAGGGTAGTAAACACCACGCCATGGGTAGTGAACACCATGCCTTGGGTAGTGAACACCACGCCAAGGATAGTGAACACCACGTCAAGGTTACTGAACACCACGCTAAGGGTAGTGAACACCATGCTAAGGGTAGTGAACACCACGCACAGGGTAGTGAACATGACGCCTAGGGTAGTGAACACCACGCCAAGGGTAGTAAACACCACGCCATGGGTAGTAAACACCATGCCATGGGTAGTGAACACCACGCCAAGGGATGTGAACACCACGCCAAGGGTAGTGAACATGACGTCATGGGTAGTGAACACCACGTTAAGTGTAGTGAACACCACCCCAAGAGTAGTGAACACCACGTTAAGGGTAGTGAACACCACGCCAAGGGTAGTAAACATGATGGCAAGGGTAGTGAACACCACGTCAAGGGTAGTGAAGAACATGCCAAGGGTAGTGATCACCACGCCAAGGGTAGTGAACACCACGGCATGGGTAGTGAACACCATGCCATGGGTAGTGAACACCACGGCAAGTTCAGTGAACATCACGCCGAGGGCTGTGAACACCACGCTAAGGATAGTGAACACCACGATAAGGATAGTGAACACCACGCCAAGGATAGTAAACACCACTCCAAGGATAGTGAACACTACGCCAAGTTCAGTGAACACCACGCCAAGGTTAGTGAACATCACGCCAAGGATAGTGAACACCACACAAGGATAGTGAACACTACGGCAAGGATAGTGAACACCACACCAGGGGTAGTGAACACAACGCCAGGGATAGTGAACACCACGCCAAGGATAGTAAACACTACGCTAAGGATAGTGAAAACCACACCAAGGGTAGTGAACACCACGCTAAGGATAGTGAACACCACGCAAAGGATAGTGAACACCACGCCAAGGATAATAAACACCACGCCTAGGATAGTGAACACCACGCCAAGGATAGTGAACACCACGCCAAGGATAGTGAACACCACGCCTAGTTCAGTGAACACCACGCCAAGGATAGTGAACACCACTCCAAGGATAGTGAACACCACGCCAAGTTCAATGAACACCACTCCAAGGATAGTGAACACAACGCCAAGGATAGTGAACATCACGCAAAGGATAGTAAACTCCACACCAAGGGTAGCGAACACCACGCAAAGGATATTGAACACCACGCCAAGGATAGTGAACACTACGCTAAGGATAGTGAACACCACACCAAGGGTAGTGAACACCATGCTAAGGATAGTGAGCACCACGCCAAGGATAGTGAACACTACGCTAAGTATAGTGAACACCACGCCAAGGATAGTGAACACTACGCTAGGGATAGTGAACAACACGCCAGAGGGCAGAGAACACCACGTCAAGGATAGTGAACACCACGCCAAGGATAGTGAACAACACGCCAGAGAGTAGTGAACAACACGCCAGAGAGTAGTGAACACCACGCCAAGGATAGTGAACATTATTTGAAGGATAGTAAGCACCACACTAAGGAAAGTGAACATCACGCCAAGGATAGTGAACATAACGCTAAGGATAGTGAACACTACGCTAAGGATAGTGAACACCACACCAAGGGTCGATGAAAAGAAAACATCAATATTATGGTGCTTTAATTTTAACTAATTTGTTTGTCACATTTTTAACGTATTGCTCGATTACGTAAATTGCGATGTAATAGGAGTAGGCCACTATCTCCAGAGGAAGATCACATCTCGAGAAGATCACATCACAGGAAGATCACATCTCGAGAAGATCACATCTCGAGAAGGTCACATCTCGAGAAGATCGAATCTCCAGAAGATCACATTCCCAGAAGATCACATCTCCAGAAGATCACATCTCGAGAAGATCACATCTCGAGAAGATCACATCCCCAAAGGATCACATCTCCAGAAGATCACATTTCCAGAAGATCACATCTCGAGAAGATCACATCTCGAGAAGATCACATCCCCAGAAGATCACATATCCAGAAGATCACATTTCCAGAAGATCACATCACGAAAAGATCACATCTCGAGAAGATCACATCCACAAAGGATCACATCTCCAGAAGATCACATCTCGAGAAGATCATATCTCTAGAAGATCACATCGCCAGAAGATCACATCTTTGGAAAATCACATCTTGAGAAGATCACATCTCCAGAAGATCACATCTCCAGAAGATCACATCTCCAGAAGATCAAATCTCCAGAAGATCACATGTTCAGAAGATCACATCTCCAGAAGATCACATCTCCAGAGGAAGATCACATCTCCAGAGGAAGATCACATCTCCAGAAGATCACATCTCGAGAAGATCACATCACAGGAAGATCTCATCTCGAGAAGATCACATCTCGAGAAGATCACATCTCGAAAAGATCACATCACAGGAAGATCACATCTCGAGAAGATCACATCTCGAGAAGGTCACATCTCGAGAAGATCGCATCTCCAGAAGATCACATTCCCAAAAGATCACATCTCCAGAAGATCACATTACCAGAAGATCACATTCCCAGAGAATCACAACTCCAGAAGGTAACATCTCCAGAAGATCACATCACCAGAAGATCACATCACCAGAAGATCACATCTCCAGAAGATCACATCTCGAGAAGATCACATCTCCAGAAGATCACGTTCCCAGAAGATCACATCTCTATAAGATAAGATCTCCAGAAGATCACATCACCAGAAGATCACATCACGACAAGATCACATCACCAGAAGATCACATCTTCAGTGAGCTTCAAGGCAATGTACACTAACATAGATGGAATTACTAATAAAACAAGTGAACTCGGAGAATGGGCACTAGAAGAAAACCAAGACATAATAGCACTCACAGAAACAAAGCTAACAAACACCATAACAAACGCAGTGTTTCCACAGGGCTACTATGTAGTGAGGAAAGAGAGAGAAGGGAGAGGAGGAGGTGGTGTAGCTTTGCTACTAAGAGAAGGTTGGAGTTTCGAAGAGATGGTAATTCAGAACTGTGAAGGTTTCAGTGACTACATATCAGGCACAATAGCAACTGGAGGACATAAAATTATAGTAGTAGTCATATATAACCCCCCACCGAATGTCAGAAGACCCAGACAGGAATATGATAGAAACAACTTGGCCACCATCAATATAATAGAGAGAGCAGCTTCTGTGGCTAGCAGGAACGGATCCAGGCTACTAATCATGGGAGACTTCAACCATGGAAAGATAGATAGGGGAAACAGAGACCCACATGGAGGCCCAGACACATGGAGAGCTAAGCTGCTGGATGTGGCAACAAGAAACTTTCTAAGTCAATACGTCAAGGGACCGACAAGAACGAGAGGAGGGGGATGAACCAGCCTTGCTTGATCTGATATTTACCCTAAATGAGTCGGATATAAGGGTAGTTAAGTTGGAAGCCCCCTTGGGAATGAGTGATCATAGTGTATTGAGCCTGGTTGAGCTAGGAATTATCACCCCCAAAAAAGAACTGGGAAACAAAGGGCTGGCGTACCGAAAGAGAAACTATGAGGAGATGAATAAATTCCTATGGGATATACATTGGGACACAGAACTCAGAACGAAGTCTGTTCAAGACATGATGGACTATGTCACCCAAAAATATCAGGAGGCTGTAAGCAGGTTTGTCCCAGCCCAACAGGAAAAAACAGAAAAGCAAAGGAAGAATCCGTGGTTTAATAGGGAATGTATGAAAGCAAAGGAGCTGAACAAAAGGGCATGGAGGAACTTCCGTAATAACAGAACACCAGAAAGTAGAGAGAGATACCAGAGAACCAGGAACGAGTATGTTAGTGTGAGAAGAGCAGCTGAGAATAGGTATGAAAATGATATAGCTAATAAAGCCAAGACCGAACCAAAGCTACTACACAGTCACATCAGGAGGAAGACAACAGTGAAGGAACAGGTGATGAAACTTCAGGTGGGCGAGGACAGGTACACAGAGTATGACAAAGAGGTGTGTGAAGAACTCAACAAAAGGTTCCAGGAGGTCTTTACAATAGAACAGGGAGAAGTCACGGTGCTAGGAGAGGTGGCAGCAAACCAGGTGACCATGGAAAGGTTCGAAATTACAAGAGATAAGGTCAAGAAGCACCTATTGGAGCTGGATGTGAGAAAAGCTGTTGGGCCGGATGAAATCTCACCATGGGTATTGAAAGAGTGTGCAGGAGCACTTAGCTTGCCACTCTCCATAGTGTATAGTAGGTCACTGGAAACGGGAGACCTACCAGAAGTATGGAAGACTGCTAATGTAGTACCAATATTTAAAAAGGGTGACAGACAAGAGGCACTGAACTACAGGCCAGTGTCCTTAACTTGTATACCATGCAAGGTGATGGAGAAGATTGTGAGAAAAAACCTAGTAACACATCTGGAGAGAAGAGACTTCGTGACAACCCATCAACATGGGTTCAGGGAGGGTAAATCTTGCCTTACAGGCTTGATAGAATTCTATGATCAGGTGACAATAATTAAGCAAGAAAGAGAAGGATGGGCGGACTGCATTTTTTTGGACTGTCGGAAAGCCTTTGACACAGTACCCAATAAAAGGTTGATGCATAAGCTGGAGAAACAGGCAGGAGTAACTGGTAGGGCGCTCCAGTGGATAAGGGAGTACCTAAGCAATAGGAAGCAGAGAGTTATAGTGAGGGGTGAGAACTCAGAATGGCGGATCTATAGAATTCCCATTATTCTATAGAATAATAGATCTCGTAATAATTTTGCAAAAATAGTGGCATTTACTATTTTTAAAAGATTATTAAAAAATTTACCGATATGGTGCATTCGGAAGACAAACCCAATTTTTCACTTTTGACAATTGAGCTCGGGTGCATGGGGGGGGGGGTTGTGTAAAACCCTGGTTTGTGCCTCGTAGAGGCTATGGGATGCAGTAAGATCGTCCTTCCTTTCCTCCCTAGAATCTGGATGTAGCAGGTGCTCAATTGTCAAAAGTGAAAAATTGGGTTTGTCTTCCGAATGCACCATATCGGTAAATTTTTTAATAATCTTTTAAAAATAGTAAATGCCACTATTTTTGCAAAATTATTACGAGATCTATTATTCTAATAAGGGTTTGATAAAATACAGTAGACTGCCTACTGGTTTTACCTGTAATAAGGTTTGATACAGATGATTATCCATTCAAGGGGATTAAATAGCCGTTCTATGGCCCCAGGGTTTTCTCAAATTTTCTTTCATAGCCGGTCTATGGCCCCTGGGTTTTACGAACTTTTTTTTCCCAAGCCGGTCTATGGCATGTATGTTAAATAAACCAAATTTTTCACTTTTGACAATTGAGCACCTGCTACATCCAGATTCTAGGGAGGAAAGGAATATAATATAATATCTAATATATCTATCTGTGTGAAATAGATTAAATCCATTTATTTGATATTCAGCTAATAGTTCTGTATTTTCTACATTCATCCATGTTTTGGTAAGTGCAATAATATGTATTGTTTCATTGCAGATTAGAGATTTTAGATAGTTCTAGATTTCCGAAGTACTGAAACGCGTGCCATACAGGCTTGGTGGATCTAGGTGCAAGGTAAAATTATTTACATTTACTTGTTTTTTTATTTATATATATATATATATATATATATATATATATATATATATATATATATATATATATATATATATATATATATATATATATATATATATATATATATATATATATATATATATATATATATATTATATATGTGTGTATATGTATTTGTATGTATATAAATTTGTGTGTAAATCACGGAAATTAACTTGAGGAAACTGGCAACCAAAAACCAGTAGGCAGTCTACTGTATTTTATCAAACCCTTATTAGAATAATAGATCTTGTAATAATTTTGCAAAAATAGTGGCATTTACTATTTTTAAAAGATTATTAAAAAATTTCCGATATGGTGCATTCGGAAGACAAACCAAATTTTTCACTTTTGACAATTGAGCAACTACTACATCCAGATTCTAGCGAGGAAAGGAAGGACGATCTTACTGGATCCCATAGCCTCTCCGAGGCACAAACCAGGCATGTACACAACCCTCCCCCTGCACCCGAGCTATGTCAACAGGCCGTTCTCCCTCTTCGCCCTTACATCATCACACACACAGATCACAATAACGTGATGCATCAAATGAACAAATCAACAAGGACCGTGACGAGGATTTGAACCTGCGTCCGGGAGCATCCCAGACACTGCCTAAATCGACTGAGCTACAACAGGGTAAAAGGATCCAGGAAGTTCAGTAGAAGTTTGGTTTCAACCCTTTTACCCTGTCGTATCTCAGTCGATTAAGGCAGTGTCTGGGATGCTCCCGGACACAGGTTTGAATCCTCATCAGGGCCCTTGTGGATTTGTTCATTTGATGCATCACGTTATTGTGATCTGTGTGTGATGATGTAAGGGCGAAGAGAGAGAACGGCCTGTTGACATAGCTCGGGTGCAGGGGGGGGGGGGGTTGTGTAAAAGCCTGGTTTGTGCCTCGGAGAGGCTATGGGATCCAGTAAGTTCAGTAGAACTTCGGTTTCAACCCTTTTACCCTGTTGTAGCTCAGTCGATTAAGGCAGTGTCTGGGATGCTCCCGGATGCAGGTTCGAATCCTCGTCACGGCCCTTGTGGATTTGTTCATTTGATGCATCACGTTATTGTGATCTGTGTGTGTAATTCTTCACCTGCTACAGCAACAGGAATGTGTGTGTGTGTATTTGTGTTGTTGAATATGACCGAAAGTGTAAGGTTAATGATTCTAACACAAATCGTCTGAATATTTGTTTTTCTTCACTGTCGAGAGTAGTTAAAAAAATTTACTCGAGTTTATTTTCACACTTTATTTATGGTCCTTCAGTCCCTCTCCTTACTGCTGCTGCTGTTTCTCGCATCTTTGCATCGCTTGTATGTTTGGGGGTTTGTCCTCTTGCTATATATTGATTCCATTTGTGTGTGTTTGGGTCTCAGGCCCTCTCGCAATTTCTGTTGAACAAACCCCTTTTCCTAGTTCTGCCTCTCTCCTTTGGTACAAATTTTGTTGTGCTTTTATCATATATTTCACAAAACTTGACATACATTTCATTTACTTCATGTCCTATCAGCAAGTGTTTGTCAAATTCTTTAAGGAAAGTTTATCATCCTGATTGCAGATCTCTAGCGCTATTATGTCAACTTCTTGTGGATTCGCAATCATTATTTAATTTACCTTTAGGTGTTCTTTCACCAGCACAGCAACACTGTACCTCTCCCAACCAGTTTAAGATAAAAACTAAGTACTAACTAATTAACTCAATGTAACCTACCTTACCCCCAAAATGTCAACCCATGTCTTCTATTTTAAACAATGCTGTTTTGTTGACCAAATTGTATTTTTGTTTTTTCTGCAATGTTTCCCCCCCCCTCACCACTCTACCACCACATTGAGTTTAGTAGCTCTGTGCACGTCAGGTGCTGTTTAATATACAGACCTACTCCTCCATTTGACCTAGTTTCTCTATCACATCTATATAAATTGTAGTTGGGAATCCAGATTTTACTATCCATGTAATCTTTTTTATTTCTTTTTATATATCTAATTGATTTTTTCTAACAGTTAAACAGAAAATAGTTTAATGGTATTTATTTATTACATTAGAAAGTTATAAAATCTAATGTTGAGATTGAAAGACATACATTATACTCTATTGCCTTAAAGTTTATGCATTATTGTAACAGGTACAAATGCTGTCCTAGTTGGGAGGTGCATATTGTAATGACACAGTGAGATATATTTACATATCAAGTATTGTTGATATGTTGAAGCATGTACTGAACAAGATTGGTGGAAACAGATACAAGGTTAAGATTGCTGTAGTCTAGTCTAATTCAATCATTTTAAGTAAACTTTGAGAACATTTATGGTTAAAGTTGCCGGTGCCAGTGGACCACTTTGTGCTTTAGGCCTGGTGGAGCTTGGTCCACCAGGCTGTTGTTTGGAGTGCCCCGCAGATCCACATACAGTCTGCATATGATATACAGTCTGTTGATCAATTGAACTACAGTAGTTAGTTTTTATCATCCGAATGCACCAATATGTGTTCATTCTTCCCAGATGAAGGAACTAGGTAATATTCATCATCTGAATGCACCATCTGAAGCTTTTCCACACTCATGATACACGAGAGGTTTAAAAAACTTTTAAAACTTTTAAAACTTTTTGACCTATGTATTTAAAAGCAATTCTAAAGTTAAAAAGTGTAGCATAGGCCCCTCGCAGAATGTTCTTAATATGATCCTCAGGTTATAGTTTTCTATCCAAAACCACCCCTAGATCTCTTTCTTGATCAGAATTCTTTATAGATCTCTGTTGCTCGATCATAGAAACTGAGTAAATTCGTTACACTGGACCTTCCAGATCGAATACCATGCTGACAGTCTGATATATCATTCAGTACGTCTGCATCTGAAATTGAGCAATACCGGATTTATTATTTGGTTTTATAAATTTTATACTTATAATCTTAACTTATTTCAGAGACCACGAGTAATCTGGGATTCGAACTCAACAGAAAAGCCTTCCATAGACCTGCTTCTTTGCTACATAATAGACAAAATTTAGTAAGTATTGATTTATTATGTGTTTGTTTATTTATTTATTTTTTCTTTATATACAAGAAGGTACATTGGGGGAGAGTACAGTGACTTGAAGTTATACATTCTTGTAAAGCAACTAGCACTCATAGCGTTTCGGGCAGATCTAAGTATAGACCAAGGAACTTACCATCTTTTTTATTTCTGATGTTAACATTGTGTAACTGTAGATTTGCTGATTTGCTCCCAAGTAAGATGTTGTAGGTCCTTTCTATGTTTAGTGTGAGTTTGTTGGTTGACATTAATAAGTGGATTTTTTTTTAATTTATTGTTTACATCATTATTTAATATGAGTGGGTTGGAGTCTGAGTAGATGAGGTTAGTATCATCATTATCTCATATCTCAGTGATTTTGTCGTAATGGTCAAGTAGCTGTACTGTACAAGTAGAGGACATGAGAGATAGCTGTAAGAGGTATTTCAATATCTTCCTGCTCTAAATCCATGTTGGCCTGGATTGTGGAGGTCATTGGTCACTTGTGTGCTTGTTAATGACTTGTATTCCAGTCTTGTGGGTATCTCCTTTCCCCTACGGGCCAACTGCTTTGTTCTTACCTAGCATTTTGCTTTGTTTGGGTATGAATGTTTGTGTGCCGTATATTTTGCAAAATTTGCCATATAACTCATTATTTACTCCTTTGCCTAGCAACAAGTCTGTCTAATTATACTCATTAACTGTTTTTTAAAGTTCCCCATAGTGTCCTTTATTGAAATCGAGTTCATGAACCGATTCAATGTTCTTATTTTCTTCTAGATTATATCTTAAAGTATATTTAAATGTTATTGTTATTATTGTTATTAAATGTTATTGTGACATTGCATTGCAATTGAGCTATGTTGTTTACCATACCGTTCATTTCGTGAGTATAAGTATAGATGCCACACTTGTGACAGGTAAAACCATGCCTTTTTTGAAAAACAGCACCGTCTGTTGCACGTAAGAGCAACCCACACTATATTTTGTTGCGATATTATTTCAATATTTCCGATTGCATTGATAATTTGAATTTTCATAGATTTCAATTTATTTTCATTTCGATTTAATAATTTTGTGTGACATTGCATTGAAATTGAGCTGTGTTGTTTACCATACTGTTCATTTCATGAGTATAGTTTATTTTTTTATTTTTTTTTATTTCATTTTTTTAGCTGTTCTTATTTTTCAGTGATGGGAATATCAGATCATTTGATGTTCCCAATTTTCTGATGGAAGCATCAGACCATTATAGAATGCATCAGATGAGGTAGTTTGGAATGGTGGGGAGGACGAGAGGGGGGGATGGTGGGGAAGACGAGGGGACAGAGGAGAGGGTAATGGTGGGGAGGACGAGGGGACTGGGGAGTTGGGGATGGTGGGGACAGGGGAATGCTGGGGAGGACAAAGGGACAGGTGAATGGGAGATGGTGGGGGAAGAAGAAGGGACAGGGGAGGGGAAAATGGTAAGGAGGACGATGGGACAGGGAAGTGGGAATAGTGGGGAGGATGTGGGGACGGGGAAGTGGGAAGGACGAGAGGACTGTGGAATGGGGAATGGCAAAGTGAATTATAATTATATATATTAGTTAATTCTTATAAATTTCCAGAAGCCTGTATCAACACCCACACTAATGCAACTGAAAGAGATGTTGAGACAAGTATTGCTGATATGTTGAAGAACGCACCAAACAAACTCGGTGGAAACAGATACAAGGTAAAGTTTGCCAATTTTCTGTAGTCTAATTCAATTTCTTTTTAGTAATCTTTGAGAACATTTATGCTTTGAATAAGATAAAATAATGTAACTGATTTTGACTAAATATGTAGATATATTTAATTTTCTGAGC